>NW_012026925.1:399026-477595 GCF_000956235.1 Wasmannia auropunctata
AAAATTTTTCGAACGTAACGAAAGATTTTGTATGGAGATGTAACTACATATGTGAAGATTAAATTGTTTCACGCACCAAGTTCTGCGTTATTAGACTCTTAATGCCTGATTTATTATTTCCGGATTATCGTTTTTTAGATTAAAGAGTCTTTATATAGTATATGTCAATTTTAAAATAAATTAACTTTCAATATCAGGGGCCTTTGATATGCGGCCACGTTTACTTTCTAAAGGGATAAAATTAAATTTAAAAGTAAATTTAAAAAATTTCCCTGAGTATCAGTAAAATTCCATGAGTTGTCAAGGGTAAAAATGAAATTCTCTGAGAATTCCAGGTTTTCCCGGTTTTTCCCGGTAGTACACACCCTGCAGTTATGGCTATTGCTAAATGATAATCAATTATCGTCACGTACATTGCACACGCATTTGAAATATTTTATTACAAATTTAGAGAGGAAAAAAAGTAGTTTAAAGCTGTAACACCGCACAGCATTTCGAAACCTTGTTACAAACCATTGGATATGTGTCAAAAGTTCATCTCAATACAGTAGGAGATAAAAAGATTACGAAATGTTGAATGCAAATCTTTTTGTTTCGCGAACGTCCATTAGCGTTGATGACTGGTTGAACCACCACTATTTTTAACGAAAACTCATTTGCCGGTAAAAATTGATGGGTCAATCTATCGCCTGTTAACGAGAATTTGCGGAATGTTGGTGAAATCGACTAATGGAGAATAAATTTCATCGATATGCAGTAGCTACTTTCGCGGAATATATCCTAGGGGAGGAGGGAGGGGGGGAAAATAGGGAAAATATGCCGGGGCAACACTGGCACTAGAATAAAGAACAAACTGCGCGCACAGCCTGAAAGAAAAGAAAATGCCAAGCGGGAGAGGATGGCGGGAAAAGGATATACGCGAAAGCTTGTGAAAGTTTTTGCGACAAGTAACTCACTTCGGGAACCCGACTGCCATTTTCATAAGCTCGTTGAAATCGAATCGAGGTCGCGCGAGAAAGAGATAAGAATATAACATTTTACGGGAGCTTCTGCAAATGCCGCATAAACAACCGAAAAACGATTAAAAGTTAAATAGTCACGAACAGTGACGAACAAATAATTCATGATCGTGCAATGAAAGACGGGCAATTTACTTCAGACGGATTTTAGCACGACTGCTCCGATTTTTTGTTACGAGGTCTCTCATTTTAATATGACTTTAGTTGAAATTTTAGTCATCAAAAATATCTCGTGTTAAGAGTTGAACAATTTTCCCGATCATGACGCTGCATTTAATCTTCCGATAATGAAAAACTTGATTCCTTCCGAATCGAATGAAAACGCTTATGCAAATGGACAGTTGATTGGACACGTATATACCTATATGCGAAAATCAAGTTACGCACGTCGCTGAAATATGAAAACGGGATATGAAGAGCGAGCGGAGAAGAAATAGTACTGGCACACGCGGCCTCTCTCGCAACGAAAGTCTCGCAATGGAACTTACCGCGAGTAACCCGGTCCGGAAAGCTGTCAGCCATTTTCATAAGCTCGAGAAACTTCGCCAAGTGGGAAGTGGAAACGAGGTCGCGGTATGAAGAAGGTAAAAGGTGGAAAAGCCAGCGGCTCGTGCACGCGAGACCTGTCCCACAGCAGCGTCCCGAACAGACAAAAAAACCCGCGATTTCGACGATATATCATCACAATATATCCAGTCGTTGAATTTGACGAACCGAGAACAAGGGAACGCTATTAATTAATACCAGGATACCTCGCAGCACTTTATAGAGTGAAACTGATCGTATATTTACGATTAGTAGAATCGAAAAATAAAATTGTTGATAACGTAACTTAATTATCTACAGTAACTGTTTTAATTTAATCTTAAATTAATTTTTTTTCGTTAGATTATATTTAACATCTTGCAATCATCGTGCAATTCGTGAAATTGTTCTTAGATATTAGATTGTATTCCTTGGATCTCTGCAGATGAATCTTACAATTATAATAGATGTTACATTGTGTGATAACAAGCTTACTATATGAAATCAATATATCGATTAATAATGAAAAACAGGGAACTTATTAAGGCAGGGGACATATTCATTTAGATACGTTTTATTTTTTGGAAAAAAGCAAGCTGCTTCCGAGCGAACTTCGTTCAAAGCAGGAAGGCAGAGAACAGTTACAAGAGAAGATTACAGCTTTTTAATTTTCGAGATCAGTGGCGCGTTTCTCTAAAGAGAGTATGCGGCTTTCTTGTATCAAGATAAAAGGTATTAAATCCTATTAAATGCTATAAAACGCTTTAGCTTATCGTGGTATGGCATGATAAAAGGTTGAATCAAGCGAGCGCGTAAAAACTTCAGGTTAATATTAATTTATTATATCTAGTTTTTCTTTGTAATTATTCAATGTTTTTTAATTATAATCCCATATCCTCGCGCGTGCGCACGGATTTATTTCGTATAAAAATTTGCAACCATCACGGTTAACAAATTGCATTAGATTTTAATTATATTGGCCGGCATTAATAATAATCTACTAATAACGCCTGCCCAAATGAATAAACAAAACCTCGTAAATGACGTGGGGTATGGCGATAAAAAAGAAACGCGGTGTAAGAACTTTTATTGATGAACGAATGGAAAGCAACAGGATGGGTAAAAGTTTATGTGTCTGACGAATCCGTCATTAATCCTGAGATAGGTATACCCATGCGTATACCTTTAATATCGCGGTAAAGCGGACCCTTTAAATCCAGGATATGCAGTTAAATAAATAACTCGCGCGAATCGACATATTCGATATAAAGTACGATAAATCAGCGGGGGCTTTAATATCCCGGCGCGCGCCGTCTCGTTGCAGTCTGAAAGTTTCAATGAGGCGATCGACAGCACTCCTGAAAGCACTTCCGCAAGCGGATCTGAAAGCCGATTTTTACCGATCTTTTTCATTCATTTCCCGACCCGCGCCTAAAGCGCGCGCGACCGACTTTTCCGAGATTCCGTCCGATCTCTTCACCCGACGAAGGTCGTAAATAATCTATGAACACCCATAATTCCACGATCCCGGGGCCCCGCTTAATCTCATAAAGTGTCACTTTAATCTCGCCCGGAAAAAGAGAGGGAGGGGCGGGGAAAAAAAGGAAGAATTATAAGACTCGCGCCGACGCGACGCGGGGGCGGGCGCGACGAAAAAACGGGACGAAACTTCGCTGATTCACGGAAGAAGCTGTAATTCGGCCGAGAGCAAAGTTCACCGAAGATGATTCGAAGTTCCGCGGGAGGATGAGCCTCGAATAACTCGTGTACTACGGGGTGTTTCCCGAGGTTTAAATATTCTCAGTTCGGCAAGTTCATCGCGGATAGCGCACTACCGCCAGTTTTTAGTTTCGCGTTCACGATGTTAAATCACTAAAAGCGCGATGAACTTTCTACATCGCCGTGGAACGTAAAAGATAAAGAGACCGACACCCCGAGAGAGTGAAATTTTTTTTAAATTAAATCACGCGCTGTATGTGTGTGTGTGCAGGTCTCATCGAGGCGCATAGAGAAGGTAAGATCGCAAGTCTAATCGGAGTGGAAGGTGGTCATTCCTTGGGGAATTCCTTGGGTGTCCTCAGGACGTTTTACGGTCTGGGAGCGCGATATCTTACTCTGACACATGCGTGCGACACCTCCTGGTGAGTATAAATTATACGAGAGAGCGGCGTAACGTATAAGAGCCTGTTCCCGGGAATAATTAATTGATTGCGATCCAAAGCTCTGCTCTCAATAAGTGGAATATCAGACCTCGTAATGAACCGATCACGCGACAAAAAGAATTAACGAGTTAATAAAGAGCAAATGTGAGATGAAATCACGAGTAGAGATGAGATACGTGCGATAGCAAGAGCTAATTTATTCTGACGATTTTTCAAATTATGCACGAATTACGTTATTTGATAACGGATTACGGCATTTTATATAAGAATTGACATTGATTGATTTGAAATTAAAGTAATAATCTTATATACACGATACATTATTCTGAGGCAATCTCATTTTAAATGTAATTACATTACAGACAGAATTTAACCGCTCTATACGTCGATTTAATTAAAAACGGCGCTTCGATCGCATTTTGATTCGCCGCGACTGAAATATTGATTCGCTACATAATGCACTTTAACTTTAATTTTCGACGCTTTACTGTTCCACGCGCCGATGCGCGATTCATTAAAGTTAGAAGATTGAATCCTCTCATTCATGAGATCAAGATTCTGCGGGGTGTTTCGTTTCCTCTCGGCATCTCGTACTTGTCGCGCCTCCTCTTCACCTCGCGCGCAAGAAGTTTCTCCTCCGTGTACAAGCCGCTCGTTCATCGAACATCCGGAGGTTTCGTTTTATTTTTTACTCGAGACTCGTTGTGCTTCGTATCACGATCCACTCTTAGAGGCAAACCAATTCCACGGTTGATCGGCTTAACCGAGAGCCGAAATAACCTGAAATCTGGACGCCCGGAAGTTCTTTTCGGTAATTTCGAAAGCACCCCCGCAAAGCCGCCGCTTATTTTCCGGCGCGTCTGAAAAAGAAACTTTACGGCGAGGGAAGAGCTTCTGGTGTTTCGCGGAGAGAAAGGGAGGAGAATAGCACGGCTCTTATCAGAAAGACCTCGGAATCCAGAAGTCAACTTTCACAATTTAGTCTCCTTAATCAGTTACTGTAAAGACATTTCTTGAAATTGTTCTGACTTCATTTTCCAATTTCGCCCGACTTTGTCTGACATTGTTCGTCTCGATCTACAGCATCATTTATTCATCAATAAGAATACATTTCGTAAATCGAGCTCAGTACTTCATAAAAATTTAAAGCAATACGCTCTGATCTTTACTTTATATGTATACTGCAACGAATTTATTGCATATTTACAACAATTTTTAAATATAAAAACAATCTCCCGTATATTTTCTTATGATCTCGATGACACGAGTATAAAGCAAACAATTTAAAAAAATTTATTCAACCTTTGCAAATATAACTTAACCAAAGGAATTAAAAAAATATAAAGTTATAAAGCGTTTATTATTTTCATTTTATGTTTCAGTACTTTTATTTTTATTCTACATATATATTAGTTTATTATTATTCGCTCGCTTCTCGCGAGGGGGACTGCAAGACGAACAATGGAACAGAAACACGGGAACAGAAAACGCTTTTCCTCTTCCGCCCCGAACATCGATCTTTAACCTGAGGTTTATGCATCCCTTGCGATGCCCCCGCGTGCCGTGCGGAGTTGTAAATAAAGTCCCTGCTTTTATGCGTCCGTTCGATCCGGGTCACATGAGCCGCGACAAGTTGCGTTTTCGCGGGAAAATCCAACAGTTGCATTATTTGCGAGCTGCAAGTTACGCCGGCCATAAAACAGAACTACACGCGCCCCGGAACAGCGACATTCGACTCCCGCCGCGACTGCTCCGCAGTCGTTTAATTACCACGGGGCCGCGGTCATTTACAGATCTTCCTCGTCGAAAGAAAATTTTATTCGCGCTAACCAACGAAAAATTATCGCCCGACTTTTCTATTCTCTCAAACTTCTCGCAAAGCTTTCTCCATTTTTTTCCCCTCCCTTTTTAGCATAATAATATTCATAATCCGGAAACTAAAGTTTGGGACATTCTATGTTGTTTTTTTTTCTCCTCGCGAACGCTCGAGAACGATCATTAAATTACGGCGCCGCAGTTGTCGAGGATGACGCCGAGAATGTATAGACGAAAGTGTGCAGTATATATACGTGTTTCCTCGATCGCAATTTTATTTTCACATTGATCGTTACATCTTCCGTCGTCCGCGATTTATTTCTTTTATATCAGCCAAATTTTCGGAGATTGTCAACGACCGCGCGTACATTTTCGCCCCGACTGTATCTTTTATGAGCGCGAGGAATCATGCTCGAACCGTAATAATCTCACTCGGTGTTCCCTGCCACGCGAAATAGGATTTACGTCTCGAGCAGAGCGACGCTAGATGCCTCGGTAGCTTTCGGGATGTAAATTACGACGGTGACCGCCAATGTTACTAACTCTAACGCCGCTTTAAGGTCGAAGTATTATACGACAATGGGCACCGACCTGGTTCGCCGTGCTCTTTCCGACGCTCGCCTGCTTTATGTCTCCCTCGACGCCGTGACGCTTACTGCAGTAAATAAGAATCGGGAGTCACGTCGGGCACCTCCCTCGACGTGCAAATCTTCTTTCGGATGGTACATATTTTTCTCTTCTGACCCCCCGAAAATTACGTCGACGTCGTCTTACATACGTCTTACGAGACACACACGACACGGGAGGTAATCTTTCCTCGATATCAAATCGAGTTCCGTCGAAATCGAGGAAGAAAAGGGATAAAGTATTTCATTTCACAAATAAATGTGGAACTCAAATGTATAACAATACAGATTTTAGAAATTTCTATATAATAAAATACATCATAAAGTTTCATATTAAGCGAAAATTCGAAAAATAAAAATCGTAATGATACGTTTAAAATTAAGACAGTTTGTACTTTTTCAGTCACGTCGATCCTAGAGTTAAATTAAATTTAAATCACTATTATTATTGTTGTTATTAAATATAAATTATTATTACAATTTTATTAAATTTTAATAATCAGATTTTCTGAAATTAATGCTTCGTTTTAAGAATTATTTAATTAAATCCAAGTAATTTTTAAAAGAAATTCAAATATGTGTCTTTATAACAAATAACGCCATGTAATGAAAAAAAATACAGCGAGCACAAAACGTGCAATTTTTAACGGGAGATAATAATAGTTACGTAAGTTACAAAAGAACAGACGATTTGGGACATTCAAAAAAGTGCACGTCTATGAGAAAAGCCTATCACATAGAGAACATCTGAAGAAAACTCGACGTAAAAATGCGGTTTCATCTCTGCGGCCTGAGATTTCCGGCATCCATGAGGAAAAGCGTGCTTTTATTGGGACAATATCCGAATTGCTTTCGGACGTGTGCCCGGGGCTTAATGTCAGCCTCTGACCCTATTCTCTCTTTCTCTCTCTCTCTCTCTCTCTCTCTCTCTCTCTCTCTCTCTCTCTCTCGTCTCTCTTCGTCTCCATCGCGTGTCCTCCCTCTCCTCCCTGGGGACGCGAGATTGTCGACCCGATTGAATTTTCTACAGTTCTAGATGACGATGCCGAATCATCTCTGGCGTTTTCCACGTCTGGAAGCGAGAATTGACCGTGAAGAATTATCGGATTCTCGATGCCATTCGCGCCTTCGTACTACTTGTTTTTTAACCTTCCCACTTTTATTTTCTCGATATCTCCCGTGTATTCCACTATTCGACAGCAGATAGAAATAACCCAAACTAATACACTCATTCGTCGTTAAAGCAGGTCGTAACAGCTCCTCTGGCGAATTTCAAAATATATTTCTTAACAAAATTGTATATTTCTTAACAAAAATTAAAATTATTGATAATTATTGGCAAATGTTTGATTATAAAAGTTATTAAGCACTAAAAGTGTAAATATAAGTATTATATATGTATATAACGAGATTTCACATTTTCTCTCAATTAATTGCAAATGATATTCAGTTTAACAAATAGTTAAAGTTATATTTGCTAACACTTATCAAGACAAATTAAAAAATCGATCTTGAGATATATTACAGTTTTTATACTTAGAGACTTCGAAACTTTTAGTCATCAATTAATTTCTATCTAATAATCAGCAAGAATTAGTCGTAATAAATAGATAAATGGAAACACACACGTTAACTTCCGAAAAGTTGCACGGAACTCGAATGAGCTTCGAATTGCTTTAACGATTCTAAAGGCAACGTGTATGATAACGAAGTGCGCAACCCCTAAAGCGGAGTTTGTGTACATTTGACCTAAATCACTTGACCCAACGCTTCTCGAATGTGTCTATTCGGGTACAGACAGAAAGTAGTCTGAATCTGTTCTCATAGTGCGTATCTAAGTTATTTACTGATCAAATCTAAGAATATAAAAATCTATAGATATAAGTTAACGTTTCTCAATGTCAATATAACTTGTGATAAAGATAAATTCTGTCACGCAAAGTTAAATTGTGAATTATTGTCACAAAAAAATTGTAGATATTAAAGCTGGAGATTGTCATCCTATGGATTTCGGACAAATGCGGATTTTATTGAAAAAAAAAAAACTTATTATTAACACTCAATATTCTATGTAATATCAGACAAATAAATACGTATTTTTTAGACATAACGAAATAGAGTACATATAAAGTGATTTATTTTTTGATTAACGACGTATACGCTTTCATGATGGACAATTTGCCGTGTTATCGGAAATTCTTTTTATCTCTCGTTAAAAATCGGATCATAATAAATATATGCGCGCGCGGTAAATACGTATGAATCGAGAAACTCTATAACATAATGCCTACTTCAGAAAATATTATTCGCCCCAAACTCTCGTCCGAAACTCTCCGTCCGCGGGGAGAGAAAGCAAGCGCAGCGAGCACGCAACGCGACCGCCGGATTTTCGCGACGGGAGCCGCAAACCGACGTTCTAACAGACATTTTCTTGGCAGGGCAGTCTGTTCTGTTGGCGAGACGAACAACACTCAGGACTCCACGCCGGGCCTCAGCGAATTTGGGAAAGTGAGTCAACATTTACATTGTACACGCTCCACTGCGGATTTACCTTTTTCAGTGAACAGGGAAATATCGCGTTCGCAAAAAAATGCCCGCCGCGTGTACATACACGCTTCCGAAAGAGTTTCCGTTTTATGGCCGCGGACGCCGGGGCCGCGCGACATTCTGCAGAAAAATAATACTGCAGACTTCCGGCCAAGACGCGTCCCCCGGCATTATTCCCGCGAAACGACCGCGCGACAGTTTAGATTATAATTTCGCTATGAGCTTCGCGCGCGCGTAACGTTATATAACGCGAATATTGCATTAAGCATTTTCAGCTTTTTTTTTTACGGAAATAGAAAATGTTCCTTAAATAAATGATAATAGCGCACGGGATCAGAGAGAGTATTCCGCGTTGTTGTTGAGGCACGAGTAACGCGTTCGGAGTAAATGAAAGTTATATTTCTATATCAATATATTTGCATGCAAATATGTTATTCAAATGGAACAAATTCGGCGTTTAAATCGTCTATAATTAGCGAATAAAATGCATAAATACGCCGATAAGATAATACCCCGCTAATTTCTATTAACACTTCGCGCGCGCGCGCGCGCTTGTACGTTAAAATTTCCCAACGGTTTACCCCTTTCTGGAATATCTAAATAAACGAGACGTCACGCGACGGCACATTACATCAGGGACGTCCCCAATTTTCGTAGCGGGATTTAGATCGTGGCTTCGCGATCACGATGGAGCTCGAATTATTTTTCCACGACGTAACCGGGGAAATGATCGTCAACGAACGCGCGACTGATCGCGTCCGACCTACATTCCGTTTATCACTCCCGCGCGCCTCGCGCCCCCGTCCGCTCCGCCGCGTTCATAAAATTATATCCCGACCCACTTTCGCGCGCGTAGAATTCGTCGGGGGATTTCGAGCGTTAACGCATATAGGTTCGGTGATCTCAACGGGGCGGATTTCTGCCATTCTATATAGCGTCGCGCGCGCGAATCCCGTCCGAAAAAACCCCGAAAGACGCGAATCCTTCGTCAGATAGTTTCGCGCCGATTAAGTTTTTCTTTTTTTGTCAAAATTCATAATCTTGTGGAAGATTAAAAGACGAAAAATAGAATGGAAAAAACTTAGGTTACAGCGAATGGGAGAAGAAGTAAGGAGGAGGTAAACGGACGGGGAAGACGGGGCGTGAGAACGTAAATCAAACAAATCACCTCCGTTATTCTCCGCATCCTTTGCAACGGCTAAATCTCGCATTAATAAATGACAGGTCTTCCGAAGAAAAATTCTATGCGCAACGCTAAGTGCCCCGCAGTATGTCATCGTCCTCACGAAGCGCTAAACAGATATTCCATCTCTGAAAATTTTCGGCAATTAAAAGTCTGAAATAATTAGCTGTCGCCGTTACAGTGCGACGCTCTTCCAAATATCACGGTCCAAAGTTTTAATCATTTTCGTTCATTATGAACGATGTATATAGATATTCCTGCATTCCCTATATTTATAGTAACACGTATTTCACTGCATTATCCATATACCTATACATATATTGCGATGAATTTTTTAAATTTTTTTACTGGAAATCGAAGACGGAAAACTTAATTAATGGATATCGCCAATTCCACGTTATTTCAGCAGATATTCATTGTAACTGACTATCGAAAAACGGTAAATATGGCTGAGCCACGGTAACAATAAATTACTCGGAAAAAAGGATTTCCTGGTACGCGCGATATCAACCGTGTTTCTATTTTGTTTGCTACGCAAACGAAAAGTCGCGTTGCCTGGCGTGTCTCGATTGTCGCAGCACACCGCTGGCTATATTGAAACACGGGCGGTACAAAAGTGTTATTGCTGGCGCTAGCCTGGCACCGATTCGAACATTTCGCCACGAAATTCCGATAATCTACAAGTCCCGGAAGTAATATCGCCCTCTCTCTCCGATCTGCGCGATATACCGAAATATTTTTATCAGGGATACCAATAATCCACTTCGTATACGTTAGTTTTTTTTGGTTGTACGTTCAAAGAAGAGAGATCTCTCTCCCTCTCGACGCTCTCGCGTTACGCACGAGGGTCACGAAATATAAACGAAAGGAAGGGGGGACGAGCTTTTAGCACAGCTAGGCGCGCACAGCGGGCAACTTGAAATATTGATAATTGAACGGAATAAATGAGTAACTCATTACCTCGAAATCTAAGTCTCGCCGAACCATCCGCCCGCCTGCGTACATCCGGCAATACACGGCGTTTCGAAACTGCAAATTTGTGCGTGTGCGTCGTTTCGAGTATAAACGTCGCGACGTCACGGCTCGTTCGGAAAGAGAAACGAAATTATCTGAAAAATTCCCCGCGCGTGCTCGTGTATCTCCTGCTCGTACAGTTCAACCTTCCATAACGTCACGCCGCTGTAAATACCGGCATGCATTTCCGGCGACGGACGACGGGCGCGTCCCGGCCGTGAAGAGAGTTCGGCTGCCGTGCGTGTGCCACGAAAAAACGAACGCGCGATTCGACGGAAACATTTTTGTCCTTTACTCTCTTGTTCCTTCGACCCGTTTATTTCCCTTGAACGACCTATATTTTTCGTTCCACCAGATGCACGAGTACACGCACGCACGCACGCACGCACGCACCTCGAATCACCGTTAACGCGACGCCGCGCGCCGCGCTGGTGATGTACCGTAAAATTATGGCGATAGCTCGCGGCGTTGTATTTGTCACGGTTGCAACATAGACTTGATTTTATTGCGGCTTTTGGATGGTGACGATTAGTTTCGCCTAGTCCCGTCGCGCGCTCGATATCCCAGCAACAGGCATCGGATTACAACCGCGAAAATTCGCCGTTTCATTCGCCGCGGAATAACAGATAACCGGTGGCAACCGGTTTCCCCTCCCTTTTGGTTTTCGCGAAACGATCGAAATGCTTGAATTGATGTGTCGAGTGCGGCATTAACGCGATTACGATTACGCGACGCCATTAAAATTTATCTCGCGATTAAATCTAAATTGATCAAAAGATTTCGCGAACGGAAATTATTGCGAAGCACCGGAAATTAGAATTTATATGCGCTATAGTTATACATGCTGAAAGTTCATTTGAATAATATCTCCTAATTTATGTATATATATATATATATATATATATATATATATATATATTAATACTGTAGCTTTACGCGCTAAAACTTCCCAGCTGTTTACCTGTCCATTCTATACCTATTCGTGATTTTATTTGCATTTGTTTTCACGGTATTTTACATACGGGCGACGCATTTTCCGCTTGTTTTTCGCTCGGATTATTAATATTGTTAATAAGAAGCCGTTCTCCATTCGCGCGCGTAATCGTTTGTCTCGCGAAAACGACGTCGGTCTCTTCGCAAAAACAGACGCGCGCCGTTTTCCACCATCGACGCACAAGATCTCGCATCGTTCGCATGAAATCGTGCGCGCCGAGAGAAGCGAGCCCTCACCCTTAATGCCGGAAAAACGAGACCATTGTGATTCGTTCCTTCCCCGACCACCACCCTCCGTTTCCTTCTCCGTCCGCGTCGACAGGACTGTATTTCTCGAAAATTACCCGCGACGTTTGTAGAAAAATATGTAGGAACATCCAAGTAAAATCGCGATCTTTAAAATTGATGATCAAAGGATATAAATCGCAAATGGATGCAGAATGACACAGAATAGCAAGCAATTCTTTTAATTCTGTTTGCTAATTATTTTTAGCGATCCCGTGTCTTAAAGGTTAATTAAATGACCCGTTAATTAAAAAAGCGATATAGGTCGAGCTAAACCCGGAAAATTGAACGAAAATTGACGCGCCAATCTATAACGTTGGAACTTGCAAACGATTCCTCGGAATTAAACTTACTCCATTTCCAAGATAGGAAAAAGCGATTAACATTTATGGCGGCGGAGGGGCCGCAAATATACTACGCCCGAGCCTGCGTCTCGACCAATCGCCAATACATCGAAGCTTTTTCTCCGCTATCACATGATGGAGTGGGCGGTTGCTTGCGTTCCCGGCTAATGTTCGCTAACCGAAACTAGCCGGCATTTCCTTCGGTTTCCCATGATATTTTTCTCTCACCCCTTCCGATCGATCCTTTCCCCGTGTTTTTGCGCCATAATAGACGCACCCATCGTACCATCCAACAATTTCGTTGTGAAGTTAGCATCTCAACATTAAAATTCCATAGTACTGATTAGAGTTCCAGTTTTATTTTGGAGAGACGAAGAGTTCTCTATGGTTTATAACAATAATTCTACTTAATAACAATTTTTAACTTAAATTTATAAAATGGGGTGCAAACTCCTTATCAAAATTTAAATTAAAAAATTGTTGTTGAGCAGAACTCTTGTTATAAACTATAGAGAACTCTTCGTCTCTTCAAAATGAAGCGGGAACTCTAATCAGAACTATGGAATTTTATTATTGGAATGCTAACTTTACACACGCGATTTTTATTATCTCGCAATTAAGAACATTTACAAATACTTTGCTTTCGTTATTTTTTATAGTTATATTTTTCCTTTGAAGAGCGTATTTCTGGAATATAAATTCTAAAATGATTTCTGGACTTTGAAGTATATTTTTAGAGTGCCGAAGATATCTGAAAGGCAGTAACGAATGGAAAGTATAGGCAAAGTCCTAAAAACATTGTGCAGCTTCTTTATTTATTTTATCTATCTATTTTTCATCCCCATAATACTTTTTACCTAATTTGCAATTTATTTTTCATAGAGAAATTATTTCATCAGCGTAGTTCTTTCGAAATTAAGCTTTTCGTCAATCTGTTTTAGAAAATAGTTCACATTACACTTTGCGGAGACAAAAAAAATGATTCTAACGCATTTGATTATTCCGCAGGCAGTAGTCAGGGAATTGAACAGGCTGGGCATGCTGGTCGATCTCTCGCACGTCTCGACAAGAACGATGAGGGCGGCCCTGCAGACGACGAGGGCGCCGGTGATTTTCTCGCACAGCGCTGCCAGGGCGCTGTGCAATTCCACCAGAAACGTGCCGGACGACGTGCTCAGAAATCTGGTGAGTTCTCTGGCGTCGCATAAACACGAATATACCCGAATGCAATCGGATTGCGCTTTAAAAAAAGGGAGGTGGGTAGGGTTGGGTGGAAACGGTAAACGGATCAGTTCGATTACTCTGTCGCTGCTGATATTCCGCACTTTCCGTAACGACAAACAGGTAGCGTGCCAAACGAAACGCGCTGTCGCGAGAGGGACAAAAAAAAACGATACGTCCATTGCAATATGTACAAACGGATTTTTTTTATTTATTTATTCAGGTCTCTCCCCCCCCTTTCTTTTATATATATATATATATATATATATATATATATATATCGCTACCACGCGCGTGTCGGTCAGTTAGGAAACACTGGCGGAGTACGAGGGCGCGTTCGCGTACAGAAAACGAATGAGATATTTCTCCGCTGCCCCTCTCCCTCCCCCTCCTCTCGCCCACGCGCGCTTACAAGAGACGGATAGAGAAAATCAAAGCGGGCGCACTCGCGAAAATGTAAACCGGCGCACATGAAAGTAGTTGCCGGCTGCAGCGAGCCGCGGCTACGAGCCTTTGTTCGACCATACCCGAGATTATTTGATTTCGAGGTCGGCGTACATACATACATACATACCGCCGGCCAACCCGGGCCGCCCCTGAAGCACGGTTTTCGTGTGGTTTAGTATTGGTGAGCGACAACTGCCCGGCACCGGAATTGCGATACGTGTAATATTTGAGGAGCAGCGCGGGCAATAAAATATCCGCAGCTACGCTGTAAATGTGGTCACGGGGCATTATCGATTCCACGCGCGGCGGCGATGCAAAAACAGCCTCGTCAAAAATTTATTTAAATAATTCTAATTAATCACATCTTCGATGCAAAACTATAATAATTAGAGAGGAAATAACATTGGAGTAACGTTACCGTGAACAGCGTGCATGCAGAGATATACGTATAATAAAATTTACGGTAATAGTAAAAATATGGTAGAGAATATTCGAATGTACGAGAGAAGAAATGAAGCATACATACGCGCGAAAATAAAATAGCTGCCGACAACAAGCTTTTCCGTACGTATACGCGATCGTTTGAGTGCATGTAAAAAAAAAAAAGAAAGTAAAAATGATGCGAGAGCAAAACGAAGAGATGTGCGCGCGCGCGCACGCAGCGCGCGGGTGATTAAACGCAAGTTTTATCGACAGATCTGATATCTGGAAGTGAGATGCGTAACGTCGAAATTAAATTCGTAGCGTACGAGGCGAGGTGAGGCGAGGCAAATCGAACGTGATACGAGAGTAGTTTGCTGCAATCCCCGCGAAGTTGTAAAACGCGCGCCGCGGATCATCGGCGGCGGTGGCGGCGGCGATGCAAGAACTCGCGCGTCCGAGATCCATCAAACGCAAAGTAACATCGAGTAACATCAAGCGCGCGCACGAATTGTTCCAGTTCGCGTAACGAGATAATCTCAAACTATTCGTAATCGATGAAGGAGCGAGACACAAAGGGAGGGAGAACGAAGATATGTCAAAACGACGCTCGACAGTATAACAACGCGCCACGCCAAATCATAGCGGGAGTGCGTTAGAAGTTCCGCGAGGCTTAATCCGCGTTATTGTCGATAATTCTGCTCGCACACACATCCACCGACGTCGCCGATTGGATTAACTAATCTCTCGTGCTATATTGTACCGCGGTGTACGCACACCGAAATTTTTCCTTCACCCATTAAATTCGCGCGGGACATAAACGCGCGCGGCGCGATAATTGACGTTTCATTAATCGCGTAACAGTTGGCCGAGTAAGGACTTAAGCGCGACGCTTCATTAAAATTTCATCCCATTCTCGTGCCGCGTAACCCGTCGATTAACGATTGACGAACCGACGATGAGCTCAAGGAGCTCTGGAGTTAACGAAATTAAATTCAACTTATTGCCGATTAACTCCGGGCACTCCGGGCACTCCGGGCTTTATCGCGAGGGATACGCGATGCAAATTTTATGCTTCGTTTTACGCTCTGTGGCATTATTTATGTGGGTCATCGGATCCCACGGACGAGATTCTATACGCTGCGCGTGTAAAACTCGAAAGTTTTAATAGTTACGTATTAAAGAATTAATAACGACGTTGTAATCAAAAGTTTTATTATCCAGAAAAAGAAATTTAACCTATAAATGTGTAAAATTATGAAAGATATAAGTAGCAAACGATACCGATAACGTTAATATTTTGTAATACCACTTTGGTGTTCCCTTAGATAATACAAAGCTCTGAGCGAAAAACTTTTTAGATTAACTAAGTTTTTTAACTCTAACTATTCCAATGCCCTTAATACCGCCTAACAATTTGTATTCTAATGCCTAATATTTCGTTCTTGAAAAATCATATTGCTTCGTTCATCGATTCTTTTGCAACACATTTTCAACTTGTAAGATAGTACGCATGAAGTATTGACAACCATCCTCGAGAAACAAGATGGTTAAGTACTTAGTAATTAATCGAAATTTTACTCAATTTCTTGAAGTCAACCTAACATCTCCCGCGAACTTCGTTCTCTTCTCTTTCTCCGTGGGCGATCAATATTCCCTTAATTATACCCGCAGAACGAGAGGATGAGTAACAGCGATCTAAGCCGGATGGCTTGTCCGGTAACGTGTTATTAACCGCCGTCGTCCTGCTGCCCTAATTAACATTGCCCATGCAGTTTAAGCGAGGATATAGGTATCAAATAGACAACTGCGTGTTCCTTGAAACAGTTTCCCTGATAGCTCCCGCGTTCAGTTGCTTCAGCGAAAAACAACTTGAGATCAGTGTTATTTAAGTTATTTTATGTTGATTATATTGATTAGAAAGTCTTTTCATAATATTTATTGTGACAGTAATTTTATTTTATTTTATAAATATTAATTTTCTCGTTCGAAACGTCGATTTCTTTGATGTAGTTATACATTATTTCGTGTGAATCTTTAAGTGTATTGTACAATAATCTGCATAAACGGATTAAATTAATAAAACATTGGCTTTTACATAGCAAATTTTCGTCCATGAGATTCTAAAGAGTGGCCGTTAAAATTTTTAACAACTGGCCATTCTCTCGCGAACAGTAATTTCACTAGTAGGATAACGTACATTACTGGCTTTACTGCATTGATGTATTTCCGTGTCATACGTTTAGAGATCGAAAGAAATACGATCGCGCAGCGTGTGTGACATTAATGCATCTGTTCACAGGCTAAGAATGGCGGAGTGGCGATGGTCCCTTTTTATACCTACTTCATAACATGCAACAGCACCGCTACTATAAAAGACGTTATAGGTATGTTGCAACGCTATACGCGAAACTGTGCTAAGCTACACCCCGGGAGTAAATCATATCGTATCGATATTGCATGTGACAGACAGATAATTACTACACACGTGTTTTACGTCATTTTGACACGTTTTCTGCTGTAAATTTAATTTTACGGAGTGCATGCTCTCTTAAAAAGATGTAAAATTAAAACGATAATAAATAAATGCATTCGATATTTCTCGAGTGAGGGAGGTAAGCATCTCAATATGTATTAATGTGCATCGCACAAATATTGCATAAGCATCCTGCAATTCATCTTGCCATTTTTTTAATGATGATTTTTTTAATGTTTTCCTCCAACACTCGCAAATATTTGAAGAGGTTCGTTGTCCTAGCAATAACAAAAAAAAAATTGTTTATTTTATCTATGCATGCATGACATAATTTCGTAAGCGCATTATCTCATAAACGCGCTATTCCCCAATCACATTCTATTCCCACGGGTACTGCATGCATTTATATTAAAATATTTTATATTAAAATATTTTGTGACGCGCGCCCCTGTCACCGGGACGAAATGATTAAGGCCCTCGTATTGTTTCAGCACACATCAATCATATTCGAAAGGTGGCGGGAATCGATCACGTCGGGATCGGAGCGGGTTTCGACGGGATAAATTTGTAATTATTCTTTCACTACGTCTATTTTCGCGCGCGTAGAAGCACTCAGAGAGACAAACACGGCGTCGCCGGTAAAAGTAATTTGGTTTCCGTAACGCTTATGATTAATCTCGTCGAAAGGGGTATACCGGGCCACCGCAATAAATCTGGAGCTCGACGTAAATATGTATTTAACCTACGGAGAGTTCCACTTTTACAACACTCGGGATAATTGCCTCGCTTGTTTTGAGAAGCGCGTGAGTCCCGGGAGGTTAATTTTATGGAGGAGACGCAAGAAACAATGCCCAAGGAACTGCTTTTGTTCCGCAGTCATGAAACTTTCACAAAGTGCCTATCACGGTTCTTGTAATGCATAGTAAATATATCGTAGTAAAATATATTATGCAACTTTCCCCCATGCTTCTAGTCGCAATAATTCTTCCAAAATTTACCTCGGTTTAACATTCAAATTATAGTTTTTAATCCTTTATATTGGTTCAGAAATAAAATTAATTTATATATTGACGGGAATAAAAATTAATTTATATTTATGGTATCGAATATCGCTATATTGTAAAATCTAAAATCACTAAAATATGTTATTCAAACAGAAACACAAGATTTTGTAGTTTTATGATTAAACTTATATAGTGCTTGAATTAATGTGCACTCACAATCAACTAGTCAATTGTGCAAAAATATTTTCTATCTTCAAGTTCAATATTTATTCATAACAATAATCAGACTGCTCAGACTGCTCCTAATGTGAAGAATCTCACAAAGGCCCGCGTATCTGCAATAATGCGTGGGACACACGTCAATTACAAGGACAGTACCGAGGCAGAAGTATAAGTATTAAAGACCAGTTTCACGACGCTAAATATATCAACTCATTGTCAGATTAGCTAAAAATATAATTCACATCGTTTTCAAAACAAACGAGTCAATCTTCAATTTATTGTTACGGTGCTCTTTTACAAAATGAATACAGAAAGAACACTTTTGCTGAATCCAGATCTGAAAATAATTTTTGTTCATTAATCAAAATAATTTTGTGCGAAAGTCAAAATGATTGCTAAAATATTGAAAACGTTTTAGCAGTATCAGTTTTAACATTTCAACAAATTATTTTGATGATTTAATAAAAAATTATTTTCAGATCTGTATTTAGCAAAATTTTTAGATCTTTCAACAAAATCGTTCTTTCCGTGAACGTATAACGCGTCGAGCATAGCAAGCTTGTCGTCGTTCTCTGAGTGTTATCTCGAACCTAAGGCCAAGTTAAAAAAGAAGATCGTTTGATCCTCACGAGATTTGTCGCTTTTGCAGCACTCCCACGGGTTTAGAAGATGTCTCGAGGTATCCGCAACTATTGGCCACCTTGCTGGAGGATCCTGCATGGACGGAGGAAGACATCAAGAAACTAGCCGGCCTCAACTTGCTGAGGGTATTCGCGAAAGTCGAACAGGTACGGCGATGTTCGTTTTTTTTTTTAATCAGCTAGAGAACGCCATTTCTTTTACGATCATTATTTACGCCGGTTGTAAACGAAAAGCCCTTCAGCCGGCTCGAACAAAACACGTAATCCTACGCGACGCTCGAGCTAATTCCGGATATCTGACTATACGATTAATCGCGCGCGCGCGCTAAAATTTATTTCAGCGCTATTGGACGATCGTTAAAATTTTAGCACTCTTTGTTACGCACGCACCAAGCTAATTGAACGCGATTATAACTCGACGTCGCTCCTGTTTTCGCGAGTTCGTTTTCGCAAATTATTTTCACGCTCGGAGTAAAAATAATTCTATATACGGCATAAAAAGAAGAATAAAAACGGTAGAAACTGGTTTTTCAAGCAAATCGAATAGCTTGAATAAAAAATAAAAAAATTAATGAAAAACGAAATATTATACAACGGCTATAAACAACGTGCGAGTATTTTTGCAGAGAAAAATTTACAGCAAGTGCTATACGTAATTTTCTTCCCAAAACGATCGGTCCTGATAATTTTTTTTCCTGGAAAAATATTCCAAAATAGACTGTCGAGCATATAGATCGATTTCGCTCTCCATTTCTCATTATCTCGCTGCAGTTCGCAATGACTGTCTTTTTCCTGATAACAGGTTCGTGATGAGTGGCACAGAGCGGCGGTGTTACCGGTGGAGAAGATCAGTCCGCCGGACAACTCGGCCTGCGTCTACGGCGCGTCCTGATCCTCTTTGGGGACAATCGTGCCGGGACTGCTCGACTTTGCGCGATCGCCGAAGACCCTGCGGTTGCCGCGGTATTACTGGAGCCTGTAAAAGGAGCGTCCGCGTGCATGCACCGAATCGCCAAAGGATTCCGTATCCGTGAGGAAGGGCTACCGGGTATCCGTCAAATGGAAAACGACCGACCAATCTTACACCGAAAAGAGAACTGCCGACTTCCACTTCAGGGACTCCGTCGCGCCTTAACGAGTGAGACGAAGATTCAGCGCGGGAACGCGACCCGGTCCTTCGAAATTAATGGCGTCGAGGATCCTTCCGAGACACCTTTGGGACGCGGCGGGAGCTCCGTTCGCGCACCCCCGCGACACCGTTCGGAAGAGGATCTCTCAAACGCCGTTAGCGACAGTAAAATTGCGATCGCACACATTTGAGAAATAATTATCCGCCTCTTATAAACACCCACTTATTTTTGTGACATCGGACACGAATTACGTAACCTCGTAATGTTAAAAGAAGGATTAACGACTTATTTTTAACTCGATGTTTCTTCCACTTGCGAATTATTCGGCAATAATCTTGCGATCATTTGTCAGGCATTTCCGTCCAGACTTCAAACTTAATAATCCGGACACTTATTCATTATTTCGCAATTTGCATCACGTAAACTAGCGTTACGTTGAAGCGAACATGCTTTATATACGCCGTATTATATATTTTACCTTGAATTAAATAATAATTTAAAAATCGCAGAAAATACGAAAATTTGAAAGTACGAATCACGATCTCATAATTTCGCAAATTACAAACTGCAATTTTTAACTCATCAGAATGAATTTAAATTATCTTGCTAATCGCAAAGGTGATCGGGGAGGATTCTCGAAAAAATTTTATCGAAAGAAATAGAAAGTCATATTCTCAGCGTGCATTTAATACCAACTATAGTCGGCTGATTCTCATATCACGTTTCCAGCACATGCAAGCACGAATCTATTAAAATTAAATAAAATCTAGAACCAGGCAGCCATATTTAGCGTTAAATGTACAAGAATATGGGCAGATTGTATGGGATAACTGTACGTGATTAATCGCGTAAGATTTCTTGCGTCAAGAAAAAGCCGAAATACAAATAGTTCGAATGGAGTACACAATTATCGTCTCAGGCGTTGCATTTCTATCGTTCTTTGTACTTCGATCAGAGAACGATCGTAAATGACATCCACTGTCATACACCAACCAAAGAGATAAGCCATACTTTTTATAATTTTTAGATGAATTAACGATACTGTACTATATATTAAAAATATCCTGCGCGTCCTAAGAAATATTTGAATTCAATCACCCACGGTTATACGAGAATCGTAAAAATTAATAGGAATTCGTACTGCCTATACATTTCCATCAATTTATCTTTATTTAAGCTTGCATACATATATACCTCTTTTAAATACAATCATATCTCGAGAAAAATCTTTCCTCCAAAACTTGCACTCTTTCTTTTTTTTACATTTTGACTTGGTAATCGTAAAAGCTTTTCTAAATTCTCCATCAAATGGAGAAATCTCCGTTTTTGAATTCTTTTTGAGCATTTTGCACTTAGTCGATCCATAGAGAGAAACGTAAGCTGGATACAAAAAATTTCGTACCCCTTCTTAATTTGCATTGAACATTAAATACATGAATAAGCGTTAAAAAGCTGTTTTCAAAGTTCACTTAAGATTAAATGTAGACTAAGATTTCGTTACTTGTTATTTTGTACTTTTCAAGGGTAACGTACGAAAGATCACTCATATCCAATCGCTTATGATTGAGAAATTATATTGATATTTCGATAGTTTTTAAGATGGAATGACTCCAAATCCAAATGGTCAATGAATTCGCCACCGGTGTTTGTCAGTGTAATTTTGAAACGCCCTATACATGAATATCGAATCAGACAAGTGCGCTTATGATGTGCGAATATAACGAAGTCTCCAAGGAGAGAGAGAGAGAGAGAGAGAGAGAGAGAGATACTAAATTTCTAACGATTAAAGCTTCGAAGGTAGCTCCCCACGCGTCAATGATAGAAGAAAAACAAGAAACAGAGTAAACCGCGCACTCGCTTTGTGGTGAGTCACTTGCAATTCACATTAGCAACGCAACGAAGCGAAATTTCCTGTTAATCGCGCATCGATTCCATTTTCAAACATTGACTTGCTACTTTCTGTATATAAGATACAAGCTTAACGCTCTTGTCCGGATACGCGCTATCGATAAAGCTTCTAACTGAAATCGCATCGCCAAAGAATATCATCGGCTACTCTCGAAATCTATACTTCGACATACGCTACTTCATTATGCTTACGAGTGCGATGTACGACTCGCGTTGCCGATATTAATTCACTGCCACACTCATGCTGGACTTTACGAACACCTCGACTCACACGTCTATATGGCACTCTTACAAGTTCCTCGGAAACGTAAACAAAGACGTAACAATGTTGAGTTGACGATTCGATTGGTAAATTCAACGGAAATTTCTCATAACGACTTGCAACCGCGATACATCTCTATATATCCGCATAGGACAGAGGCTTCAGACGGAGCCAATCTATATTTACGTTATTTCGCACAATTTAGCTCGAGTTTCACCGCTGCTACTTGCTGCCCCGATTGCACGAACTGTCGTCCTGAATCGTCCTATACAGCCACAAGTGCTTTGATAAACAAGACGTTGATTTAAACAAATCCATTTGCAGCGCACGTAACGCGACCTATACCTCTTCGGAGGCTATCTCTCGCTCCAATACGCAAGCCGTTCCATTTTTGAAAATGGCGTGCAACAGTTTTTTCACAAAAGTAGAAAACCCGTAGAGGCAGATTGCACACTGGAATTCGTAGTCCAGAATTTAGGGTGCGTCGAACTTGGACTTACGCCACTTTCAAGATAGCCGTATCGACCAAGAAAAACCTCCTGGATGCGTCGCGGATAAGTTTTGTGACTTCTCTCAGGGCTGTGATATTTTCCGCGGGCCTCGTGAAACATTTCGTGCTTCCATCTTAAAAAAAAAAACTAAAATAAAATCGGGGCGCGTCGCAGAAGGGAGAGGATGTATCGTCGAAGAGAGCAGTCGCATTGTACGATTATTGCGAGTCGAAGACGTGGGTACGTTACGCTCAAACAATTCATTAAAACGATATAATAGTCGGTTTAGCTACACGAACAGGAATACGCTCCTCGACAGAGAAAAGATATAGCAGTACCTACTTCGTAAGAGATATTTCAGAAATGTATCCAGGAGCCTCTCTCTCAGGAGAAGAGACGAGGGAAGGCTCGCCGAAAGCTTTTGGTAATACAGATATAATTTTTAATTTCGTACCTTGTTACAAATCACACATAGTCTTGTAAACGCTTTTATAGTTATTCAAGGAAAATTTTTATAGTAAGGTAAACACAGACATTATCTACAGCTCAATCGACCGTCATACCGCTTTAATCGAACGCACTCGCGAGGACGTCGCGTAGGAAAAGAGAAGCGTGCGTCATTTCGTCGATGTGCGCCGAGATTTTCCGATTACGACTTTGTTATAATAACGCATTAAGTGATAAGCAGTTTATGGAAGGATATAGATCTCCGTAGAGCGAGGACGGATAAGAAGCATAAGACGTAGTCTGTAGCGTGGACTTGTACATCCTGTACGAAGAAGTTTTTTCGATACTAAACACTCCGTTAAAACGCGAGAGAGCAACACGCACGTTATACACACTATTTGTGAGAAACAATCGATGCCTTCGAACGACTCGCGGCGCTGTTCCACGAGCCACGGGATTTTTCGTCCGCACAAAACTCTGTCGGAGAGCTTAGACTCTCTCTCGACGAGGGACATGCTTTTGCAACTCGAGAAAAAAAAACAAGAGCATGAGTTTAATAAACTTAGTCGTTAATTAAAGGTATATCGTTGGCTGTACGTTCCCCGCGGCAACATTCGAGTCCCGATTTCAATGAAGAAAGGCGAATTCCTTGTTTTCCCTCGAAATAAAGCTGTCAGCATGCATTTATCCCCAAGAGATCTAGCGAGATACAGTGAAAATTGTCAAAATACCAAAAAAAAAAAAAAAGAGAAGTTTACGATTAATTGATAACCGTATTTAGAGAGTGAGGCGCAGCTCCCTTTTACATAAATTTTAGCAGCAATAACGCAAGTAACCGCCAGATAGTCTACTGATAAGTAGCATAAACGACCAATAGGAGGATACGTATAATTTCTAATTCGTACCGAGTAAGTCTAACGAGTACGTAATTACGGCACTTTGCTCAATACCACCGATTAGGACGTCAGGAAGACACACACACACGTACACAAACACATACCGTTCTTTCCGTAGCGTTTCCGTAATGTAAAACCATCGTAAACTTAAACTACGTTTAGATGAAAAAAATCGCGCGGCCGCGTGTCACGGTTATTCTTTATAAATAATTTATTGGATCTTTCCTCCGCGCGCGCGAGCAGACGCCAAATATTGCGAGCCTCGACTCAAGAGTCGAGGGAAAAACCATTATAGATAATTATTTTGAATGTGTATGAGTGAGCCGACATGTGAGCGAAACAAGAAAGAGAGAGAGAGAGAGAGAGAGAAGATATTGTAAAAAAAAATTCCGGAATAATTTCGAGCGTTTCGAGAAGGTGGACGCGAAAATCGTATCCGCAACACAACGTGTCAATTATTTATGTAGACGAAATGAAATTTATCGATACGCACCCCCGTGCCTCGTATCGTTTGGACAATCTATAATTCTCGAGTTTAGTTGACCTCGAAGTAACGTTTCGTCTTACGTTCACCATCACTTGCCATTACTTACGATATATACATGAGAAAAATCCAATAAAAAGAAGATATAATATATGCGTAAACGTTATGAATGTAGTCGTTCTTTTCTCGAACAGCTCGACCATTATTCTCCCGATAGATCAACGTGTTCATTTTGTAATCTAACGAGTAGACGACGATCAACCACGCACGCGAAATAGAATTCATTTCTTTCTAAGATGTCGTAACGGAGGAGAGAAGAGAAAGAGAGACGAGAGAGGAAGACAACGGCGAGAAAGGGAAAAGAGATCTTAGTTATATAAACCTTAACGTATATACCATAAACAACACACAACTGCCTAGAAACTCAGATTAATAATATATATATTATACTTACTACATTATATACAATTAATTAAAAAAAAATTGACATGTCTAAGCGCACAACAACGAGCGAGTTTTGGCAGAACAAGGGACGTGCGTGTAGATAGAATCTATCCAACCGTGACCGAAGTACGCGTACGCTATATGTATGTACATGGTGTCCCAAAACCACCGGAACATATTTCAATAACAGACGTGGTTGAATTACAAGTGAAAATGTAATATTAAAGAGCGAGGCTTCAAGGTGACAGGCGGAGAATAAAATCGTATTGTTTGACATTCAGGTCGGTTTTAATTACTTTGATAAAGCATGGATCGGCGCCGCAAACTTTTTAGCGGAAGCTTAAAGGGATCGCGCGGCAGCACGATGGGTCTTCCGTGAAGATTCCTCCCTAAAGAAATATCAAGTCCGCGCGTGTGAAGTGAAGTAACAAAAGGCCGTCATCGAAATACGTACTGGTAGTTTCGAAACGCACCGTATACAGGAGGCGGAAGGAGGAAGCTGGAGTCAGTTTCGCAACTGTACTCGAGAGACCATAAACGCGGCACACATTTCTGACCGCCAGCCCGACGATTTTTCACTTCGTCTGGGGCGAGAATAATGCACTCCCGACCACTTGCCGCGAAACAAGTTTTGCGGTCGAACGTCGATACATCGAGCAATGCGAGCGAAAACAAACACGTCGACCGGTGGCAGCCTCCAGCCGCGAGGTAGCCGCGATTCCCGCGCGTTATCTCGAGGCGAAGTTTGCTGGTTTTTGAAAAGTTAAACGTGCACCCGCGGGGAAGGCCGCGCTCCGCGGCGCGTCAATAATGCAGCCGCAAGAAAAATCAGTTGCCAGCGACGCCGGCTCGTCAAACACGTCGCTTTTTTTTTTGCAGATATTCGTGTACCGCGGACTTCTTTCGCTGGCCAGGATCGTCCTGACCCTGACGCTTTATTCGAGTGAAATAATAATTTCAATTCGCGAGAGAGATGCATCTTTTATTGACTCTCGACGTCAAGAATCTCGAGGCGAAGTGTAACGCCGATCGTTATCGACGTAAACGAGTCGACTCGACGTCGGATAGTCGTATTGCGTCAAGTTGGTCTAAAAGGGAGGGAACCGGGGGAGGGGGGGGGGGGTAGCTGTAAATTTCCGGCGACAAACTTCCAGCCGGAGATACGACGTGAAACTTTCGCCCGCTCGCATTTTCGATTTATCGCTTTGTCGAACGCTCGAGATGAATCCTAGAAAAAGAAGTGACACGATCGCGAATTGGAGCACTTTAGAAACACCGTGTTCTGAAGGGCATCGCCGTTTATCGAGAATTCGGGAATGAGAAGCGGGAATGGGAGAGGCGTTTAAAGAGAAATCTCATTATCAACAAATACAAGTACAATCAGCAGGATGCCTCGAGCTGTTCGATGACTATGTACAGCGTGTAAAAGTTTTTAGAAAAATTTAACTACGTGGCGGGATGAGAGAAAGAAAAAGAGAGAGAGAGAGAGAGAAAATATATGTATGTATATGTATGTATGCAAGAGAATGAAAGTGAGAAAGCAAGAGTGAGAGAGATTTGCGAAACCCGTGCGATGAAAATACATTACGATGATTAATGCATGGCCAGATATTACAGACGCTATGAAAATGAGAAGAGACGATATAGAGAAAGTTTTAATAAATTAATTCTTAACGCTATATGAAAAAAGACAAGAAACACTATTGATACCTACTACCTAAGAAACATATATATATATATACATATATATATATGATAATATACACACATTTACACAATCAGAGAGAGAGAGAGAGAGAGAAACAGAAAGAGGGAATAAAGAAAATGAAAAAAAAAACGAGAAACATAAACACATTGTACATGGCATCCTATGAACGTAATTATAAATATATACCGATATGTGCGTAATTACATTAATATCTATGAAAATTAGGCATCGATGTACTTGCGGACGTAAAACGTGCATGAGATTAACTCACTTGCTATTATATATGAGAACAGATAAATATATACTATATTCATCCCAGGATATCCCAAAATGCTACCGCCATTTCCTTCATTTACGAATTATTTGATTAATTTTCGACCCATCTTCTCATAATTCCTTTATAGTATTAAATACTTCAAAATTAAAAATATTAGATATTTCGATTAAGTTACTCTTAAATTGTTAAAATAATAAAATAGATTGAAAAGCATATTTCGTTAGTCAATATTAACAAGAAATGCCTTCCATTTTTAGCTGCTTGTAATTCAAAGATTATTCGCACCTCGTTATTTAAAAATACCAAAATCCAAATTGATCAAAGAATTCTTAGAGAATAAAATGGGCGATAGTTCTGGAATATCCTGTACGTAACAAAAGAGGAGAACGAGGGAAAAATATGAATGTATGTAAAAGAAAGGTATATATGAAGAAACCCGTTGCAAGAGAGAAAGAGAGAATGCAAAGAGAATAGGAATTAATTAATCGAGAATTTTTTAAAGAAAGTTGTCGGGCCGCGTTTTTCGAGCGCACGCTCGTCGGCTTCGACGAACTTAGGAAAATATTTACAAATGATACATTCACATTGACAGAGGGTTTTTAGTTAGTGAGTGAGAACGCGCGGTAAACTTAGATCGTGTATAAACTAATTTTAGGAATTTTTTGTTGGTTTGATGTTAGAATTGGCCCCGGGGAGAGGAGCGTCGAGTCGATCGTCGTGGAGGCGCGTCGTGAACTGCGGCAATAAAATCGAATCGTATCCGCTAATGAGGTCGTGTCCGCGTGTAATTAAGGCCGGCGGGACTCTTATCGCGACGGCAGTTTGCAAAAACGACTTTCCCTTAAACTCGCGCTTAAACACCGGCTTGTATCGAAGTGTATAGCGTAACTCGCCCCTCGCGATTAAGCGGCTTTATATTAATTAGACGCGCTTGATCCTTGCTATGAAACTCAATTTTACGATACCGTACTGTATAAGCCAATTGTAGCCCCAACTGACTCAGCAACATTTCTACTCGATTTCTTATTATTGATATAGATGATTGTTGAATTTTTAGCGTATACGTGTATAAGAAGTAAAGAAGGTTGTTAACGAGTAAAAACAAAAAGGTAAGCGTTTAAAGAAGTATATTTAAAGAGACGTTTCCCCCAAAACTGAAGTTTGCAAATATCATGGATTACGCGCCATTTTACGGCGTATATAGGCCAAGTTATTGAAATGAATTAGGTAATCTTGCAAACTTCGGCCGATAAATGCGACAAGTGATACAATCCGCGACCTCGACGAGAAAGAGAGATTCGATTTTACGTGTCGATTATTAAAAAAAAAGAGAGAGAGAGAAATTGTTACTTCGCGCAACGAGGCGAGTTTCGCGAAGAGCGGACGAGGACGATCGCAACGGCGACGATTTTATCTACGTTAATCTAGAAGACATTGCTGGAACAATGATTTGTACGCCTTCTATGAAGGACCCTAGAGTACATTATGTTACCTAATACTCGTAAGCACACATTATCTAATAAATATTATTTACAAAATCAGCCGGGCTGTTTACATGATATTTACTTTACATATCCCTGAATGCATTACAAACTTTCGTAATTAATATATTCAATCCATTTATAAGAGGAGCAGATAAATAAATAATAAATGATTGCCTATACGATATACAGACATATTAACAGTATTAAAGTTAATATTTATTTGAAGGTTAAAACTTATCCTCGTTTTTATTGAGAAAATAAAATAAATAAACAAGATTATTAGAACGTCCAACGATTAAAATCACAATAATTAACAAAAAAAGACTATGAAAATTAGATACGATGAAAGGTGCGCAAATTAATGGTATTATATATGCGATAAATAAAATAATTTAATGAGATGAAGTAAATATTATAACATTTCATACGTTTCGGTTAATTTTTAGCCATCATTAACGACATAATTACAATTAACTGTAATCATGCCGCTGATGGTTAAAAGTTAAACTGAAACAAAATGTATTATTTACTTCATCTCAATAAATTATCTTATTATCGCATATAATACCATTAATTTGCACACCTCTCACTGCGCTTAACTCCCCTAGCCTTCATTTTGTTAATTATTGTAAAAGTTTTCCACAGAATTATTTTGATGTGATCCAACAAAATTATTTTTAGATTTGTATTCAGCAAAATCGTTCTTTCCACATAGTTTTGTGCATTCCGAAAACAGCGAAGTATAATTTTAATAACTTAAAAAGAATAAGTTTAAATCACGATAATCTTCTTGCAGCAATTTGACTTTATTTCATTGATTTACTAAAACTATAATTTTTTATTTAACAAAATTACACGATTTTATGTTTCTATTAAATGAAATCTATAAATAGTTACAATAAAAATAATTTAAAAGCCGTTCTTTGATTAAAGTAAAGATAAGCCTTATTATTCAAATAGTACGTTTATCAATTCTTTTTAAACGAACCAAATAAATAATATACATACATCAGTTATTCAAGTTATCATTAAAAGAAACAAATAATTCATCGCATCGCAATTAAAATTTGTAATTATAATAAAATATACATTTATATATAGCTATCAAGCGGATTGAAACAAGTTGTCACGTTAGTTGAAATTCAAAAGCAATAACATTTCCATTTCAAAACGCTCCTTCAATCGGCATTAATCTCGATGCTAACGAGTTCGCGAAACGAAGCGCAAAAGACGTAGATAATAGTTCATTTTCAATCGAGATTATTAAAATACGCAAAGTGGAATCTTCTGTTTAATAGTATGTACGTTAAACGTTTCAAGTGTTTGGCCTTGGTGTTGCCTTGGTGTTTGCTGCGGAATACAAGCGCGTCGAACGGCAAGGTCGTCGAACGCCAAGGCCGCCGAACGAACGCCTTGTTGTTACTCGCGCGAGGCTCGAGTCGGCAGCATGCCGCTCCGCGTGTCGCCGTGTTATCCATCGAAACGCGATTATTTCCCACGAACAATTAGCTCGATTATCATCCCGTGCAATTACACTTCCGCGATTGACGATGGTAAGTCTATCGACAATTCATCGATATGCAAGCATTTCGCGCGATTTATTAATTATGAAATGTTGTTTACGTGGACGAGCGGGATAATGATTTATTTAACAATAATTCGAATGCATCGAGTTTTGAAATATCCGCCGATTTAATTTGTTTGTCATTTTCAGAATGGAAACGCGGAGTCTAAATACGCTAAGCGCCTCGAAATATATCCCAGATAGCACAGAGAGAATTGAAAAAGAATTCGGTCGTATGTCATCAATTCTAAATTAATTTTCAGATGCAAAAAGAATTCTTTTTTTAGAAATTCTGATTGCGAATGTACGAATAAATTCTTTTTTAATTCTGTGCTATTGTTCTGGGTATTGTATATGCAATATTGAATTTTGATAGAAAATCGATTTTCAGATAATTGGATTTTAATTAAATCATTAATTTAACTTCATTAATCGTACTGTATTGCGCGAAATTAAAATATCAACGTTATTTTCTAATTTTTCGCTTATAAACGGAATATCGCGTATATACGAAACAGATCGACTGCGAGTCGAGCAGCACGGCGTGCTGAGCACGCGTTTGATTTAGCAAACCTTCGATTTGCAGCCTTCGATTTTGATCGTCGTGTTAATTTACCAGTTTTACGAATGTCGAGCGAATCGTGGAACCTCGCATTAGTTTCACAATCGCGTTTCGACGAGATTCCATCGTAATGTATATACTGTAAAGTGCGCGTGGCGTGAAATTAATGTCGGGAATGCCGTGCCGTGCGATTATCTTATTGTTAGTATATAATATGCGCGACAATTGGCCGAGTTTTCGCGAGTGTTATAAGTATATAATGAACGAATTTGAGAGGAGAAGGAAATCTGAGAGGCACTGGATAACAGCGGAGCAATCATGGGGTGAGTAAAAATTGATCGAAATGAGCGTTGAAAACGTTAACGTCTGTCTACGGTAACTAATTATAAAATATTGATTGATGATACACTGTCAAGATATCTGATAAATGATCTCCTTGGCTATAAATTACATAAACTTGAGCAAAAATAACGTACTGATATCGGAAAAAAAATAATAATAATCCCGGTTAAATTCCGATATTATGCATCCAATATTATGCACCTTCTTACCACGTATATAAACAAATAAAAATAGCATCGCGTATACTGTACATCGCGGTATAAGAAGATTAAAATAAGATCGCGAACTTAAAAAATAAATTCAGCCGTTAAAATAAAACGGCAGTAAATATGTGAGAAATATCCGAAAAAAAATCTAAATCTGCTCGTATATTTATTTAGATAATTAACATTCCTGCTGCTTCTTGTATAACTTCCCGCGTACACAAATATTTATGTCTTTAGATACTGAATTTCGCTGAATGCCCGAATACCTACGAATTATACGAAACTGTCATTCGCACGCTACCTGGCCGCGACAGGTGCATTTGATACGCCGCGGAATCGGCGGGTAAATACGCATATAACGGCGGGGCGGTATCGGACGCGCATAACCGACCGTCGAGAGAGAAGCGGAGGAAAGAGCGACCCCCCCGGCTAAAAGGACCCTTATCCTCTCACGGAGAGAGCGGAGAGAACAGAAGCGCTCCGCGATAATATATAACACACCATCGATCCGCCGACGGCGGTGGCGAGTGCGCACTGGGCCGGCGCGAGACGCTGCGCGCCGCGCGCCGCTCCGGCCGCGGGTTTTCGGCGTGGCCACCCCGTATAAAACCGTGACCGGGGTCACGGCGCGATACCAACAGGTGATGCCGAAGGAGGAGGAGGACACTCCCTCGAGCGGCATCTCGTCGAGCGTCTCCCACGGGTCCCGCCGCCACTGCCGCTGCCGCCGCCGCCGCCGACGACGACGACGACGACGACGGTGATTTAATATCGCTCTCTTTCTCTCTCTTTCTCTCTGGAGCCTAGGCGCTCGAGGAGGCCTCCCCGTATTGCCTCACGGACCATATTGCCGACCAACCGCAGGAAATCCCATCCAGCCGAAGGGAAAACTCGCTGCCACGGATAAACGCGCGGCGGTCGCATCCACTTTATATAGGGCTCGGGGCGGGATGCGGGAGGAAAATCGGGCGAGAAACGTCGACGAGACGAGACGACGAAGCGGCGAAAGTTTCGATCGGTCGATGATTTAGTGGGCAGGCCGTTTCATACAGTGCTATACCCTACCCGACTGCTGCGATTCTTCCCGACGCAGCTTCCCGCGCGCGTCCTCCTCCAGCCCCCGCGAGGAGCACCGACGTGCTGCACACTCGGGGATGTAGTTACGCGGTTGGCACGAGCGCGGGATCGACGGTGCGGGGACGAGTGATGCGATGATCGAGTGCACCCTTCCACGCGCTGGATTCTGACAAGGTGAGCGATTTTGAGATCTTCAGATGTAAGCGCGGCGGGCGAAGGCGTGCGTTCCTCGAAACGAACTGCGTACGACAGCCGAATCGAGCGAGTAAATCTTCGCAATATCCTTTAATTATACTCCGATACTGTCTCGAACTCCGACTGACTCCTGAATTTTGCTAAAAGAAAATTGTTGGAACTTGAAAGTCTCCGATCCGTTTCCCACCCACATACATATTTCTATTTCGACCTACCGCGCACTCTGGGCCCGCGTTTATCGAGTGGAAAATATCGACTGTGTAAATTGAAAATAAACCTTCCGAAAGCAACTCGAGAAAGTGTATTTGTAAAAATAGATTCGTACACGGTGGAGATACGAGAGCGGTGAAACTATACGATTGTGCGAAGATACGATCGAACGAACGGCGCGCGATGTAAGGCAATAACAGAAATTCTTTCCCCGAGATATAATGACATTCCATTGGTAGGAATACATTAAAAGTGTTTTGTGGGAATGCATAAAGGAATCCGAGGGGCCATTGTAGCCTGCAGACAGGATATTTCACTGTTCAACGGGCCGCGTGTATAACGGACATCTTCGCTTTATGTATATGAAATCATTGATTTCCTCTTGTCGCTCCGCATTCAGAGTCCGATTGCACGGCACTTCTGACTTATTAATAACCAAATCCCCCCAAGATTCCAATGCAGTTTTACTCCTCGGTTCGCTGGCCTCGATAAAGGCTGTCGAATGTATCGAATATAAATGACTCGAGATGCCGTGTGAAGATTCATCTCGGTCAGCACAGTTTCTTCGGCGACTGTCGCTATTTCTGAACGAGAGCAATCACGCACAAAGAGTACATTTCACTTTGAGTAGGTACAATCGCATCGGCACGAGCCGATCTAGAATGGAATAAATGCGTCAGTATCGATGCGTCGTGTATATTGAAAACTGCGTATACATTATTGAACACATTCAAGAGAAAGTTGCAGAAGGCGATTTCGTGAAGATCGCATCGCGTACGTAGCCAATGTTACGTTAAACGGTCTACGTGTCTGAAAAAAAAAAAAACGTCGCGAGAAGCGTCTCCTTACGATATAGAAAATTCGATTCGGTTTAATTATATCGCGCAAGCTGACGAAAGTGAAATGAGACGAAGCGAAGAAGAGAGAGACAGAGAGAGACACGGGCACGAGTATACAAATCGCCCTGGGTATCACCGTGTTTTCTTAGTTCGCCCGCGCAACACGTGTCGGAATAAAAATAAAGCGCCCGCGCGTCGATGTGCTCTCACGATGTACGGCGCCTAAAATTCCCTGAATTTATATCGCGCCGCGATATAAATCGTTGATTAGCGGTCGTGGCGTCTTCACCGCGCGGCAGTAACTTAATAGCACTGCGTGAAACTTTAGCGTGTGTGTGTGTGTGGGGGGGGGGGAAGGAGGCGACGTAGCGTTAATTTCACGATGAAGCTATGATTCGGGCGTCTGATCTCATCGGAAGCGGAGAGGAAAAGTCAAAGGTGGACGATCGTAATCGTCGTCGTCGTCGTCGTCGTCGCTCGGCTTCCTCCCGCGGAGGGCGCGAAACGTGAAACGACAAGGACATACTGTGACAACGGCGAGAGGTAGGATAGGTGAGCCGTGGTAATTTAAATAATTCTCTGAGTGGCCTTCTCTCTGCACGAGCTAAAAATTTTAGACGTTTCGGAGGACAGGTAGGAGAAATGTTTTAAAAGCACCTCTCGCGTTTACACAAAAGCGAGACGTATACACGGCGCGCAGAAGCGACATAAATAATTTAGCTTTATGTATACTATTCTACGGGGTGTAGTATATATAAAGATGATGTATATGCAGTATGTGAAAATGGCTGGAGATAAATGAAGTCGTGATGCGCGCCGACCGTACGCAAGGACTCCGCATCGGGGAAGATTGCATTACGGGGAGTAATTAAAAATGTAGATTTCAACGGCGAGGCAATAGCGATACCCCATTAAATCTCTCTCGCCGTGCGTGGTACTTTCACATTCATCCCGAAGCGACGCGCGGAACAGCTAACAGATAAATATGGATCTCTGGATAGGTATAATTATATAGAATACACTGTGCAAACAGCACGCTCTTTCGCTAAACATAGATACAATCTTCTTTTTACGAATCCGTTATTAATACAACGCGATAAAAATTTCACTAATATCGATTGAGGGGTCGCTCGTTTTTCTTTTTTCTTTTTTTTTTAGGTCAATTACAAGGATTTTCCTTTAACATAAATTCCATTTGAAACTCCATTAGAGCGAGAGAAACGTTCGACGTTGATTACATCGATATCCGTAACGGCGTAGGCCGTGTATTGGAAGCTTTTTATCCCGTTCTTTTCGTGAACACTCGGCGTGAATACCGGGTGGTTTGCTTCGACATAGCTCAAAGGGTTAAATATAGACCGCGACCTCTCCATATATGATATTTGCGCGATATTAAGGAATGAGAATATACTTATAAGACTTTGCGGTGAATTTACATGATATGGCGATGCTGTAAGAACGTAATAAAAAAAAAAACGTCGTCCGCACAACTGGCGCTCGATACGCAAAAAAGTTGCGAGTAATATCGAAAGAGTTCTTCGCGACAATCTTCCGTAATATGCTAAAGAGAAACGCACCGCTCGAGTGCTTTCAAGCGTCAACTTTCAGAAGTCCGGATAATATTCGGGGGGAAAAAATCACTCGCGAGAGATCTACGCACGAGTTCGATAGAAGGCCTCGTATACGGCAACGAACGGTTTGGAAAACCGATCGGAAAACCCCCGGGGAAAACTCGGCGTTTTCCCCGCGATGCATTATTCAAACGAACCATTCGGTGGATCGGAAGTCGGGCTTTGATTGGACAAGGAAGACACGCGGTCGTACGACGAAAGGTCGTGGTTATGCAAATGGCACATTCCAAGCCGAGTCCGGTTGTTATGGTAACCAATCCGCTGCACAGGCATCGGAATTCATTATTTAGCTCGGTAACGCCGGGGACCCGCTCGCGTACGTGAAACGCGGGCACAGGTGTCAGATTTTAATAATCCAGACGGATGTGTGGGCAACGCGAGAAGGGCTGTACACGCACGAGGCTGCTGCTGGCGTCGAAGATACTCACAGACGTCGCGTCGCCTGAAATCGCGGATAATTCGATCGCCTCGTAATTCGCGTCCCTCCACGAGGGGAATAAATCACGCTCTCTCTCTCCGGTGCTAACCGTGTATGCCGTGTGATAAAATCGATATTTACCTACCCCGACTCGACCGCCCCTAAATGATTTACGTGCGTACGCGGTAAGAATCGAATAGAAGAAACGGCGAATTTATTAAGGGAAGGGGACAGTCGCGAGAGATATAAGAAGGCAGTTTCGGGGGAAAAGATTTACGAAGGTGTCTCCCCCCCTCCTCCTAAACTTATTGCGTCTTCTATCTTTACCCCCTGGTAACATATGTAGCCGTAATCAAAATTCTGATTTGAATAAAATGCGAATAAACATGTGGATTCCACTCCCCCCTCCCCCCCCCCCTCGACTTGGTCAATGTTGCGGGTAAAAGTAAAAATTGTAAATTCAAGAGCACTCGTATTTAGAAACAACCGCTTGAGAAAACATACACGGCGCCAATGTAACTCTATCAGTTAGTATTCTCCGATAAATACGAGAATTCTATTCTTGCTCGGTGGAAACTTTCATATAGAAGATCTTGTCAGATGATGGGGAAACTTAATGATAATAGACGGCCATCTTAGTTATAATAATATACACGTGAATCTCAAACTTCGAAGTCCACTGGAAATCGGCCAGCGAATTGTATTTTATAATTACACTTTGGGAGTTTAATTCTTCCAAATCTTTTTATCCCCGAGCGCTTATAACTCTCTCTGAAACTTGGTTTTTCTAAGTTTGAACCTTTACCTCTTGCGATGCCGGAAAGTTGCGCGATAAATCCAGGATATTCTGTATTTATACAATTCTCGTTGTACAATTCTGTATTTCATATACAATTCTCGTTCCATAAAAGAATCAAAGTCCAGTTTGAAGTTAATAATCTCTCGACGAAATCTTTTTTAAGAGATCTAATTTGTGTCTATCAAAATAGGACAAAATCTTAATAAATTTATTGCTCAATAAAAATTTATTGCTTAATAAATTTATTTATATTTACAAAAAAAAAGTGCGCACTATTTTTAAACGAAAAGAAGCTGATTCATCAGGACTGCCGAGGGATCTACGGTAGCATCTCGCACGTTATATATAGATCAATCCAATTTAGGGTCTTGAAAACGCCATAACGTGTGGAATGTTCTCCTGAATTGAGCGCTACGCCGTGCGGAATGAAGTGCGAGAAGCAATCCGGCGGAAAGCAGTTTCTCGGGGAAGCCCGTCGAATCGAATCGCTCCGAAATAGCAGAGTAGAGTTCGCGCAACGTGCAACTTAAGTAGACTTGTGTGCACGTGCTCTTGTTAGATAGACAAGGAACAAGGGCGCGATTGTATCGTTAAATCGCTACTATTCATCATCCAGCACGTGATTTCGTGTTGTATCTAACGCGAACGCGATACGCGGATCTCCGCCGTCGAAAAGCATCGTTGTATCGCGTATACGTGACGTATATCGTCTCGAATGTTTTCAATTAAATCGTAGTTTAATTAAATTGCATCGATACAAAATCATTTTATTTTTTTCTATCTATACATTCGTCAATTTCTTTTTTCTTCTTTTTTTGCGTGAAATGTACATTTCGCTTGCGTAATTCTTTCCGCGGAGAGAGAGAGAGAGAGGCGGATATTTACGCTGTAAATGTCAATTTTTGAACTCATTTTTCGCGAGGAAAAATAGGTCACCGAAAATTATGTAAATAAAGCTCCTGCTCGAAACGATTTCACTGAACGAGAAAAACAGATTTAGGAATATACATATATAGACATCTACTCTGACATTAGTGAGAGATCTCGATGGGTATTCGAAATAAGAGGAGGCTTACAACCGCTAGGAGAGAGCCTGTCGGGCGAAAATGGCAAACTTTCGAGACGTTAAAGAAGGATCGCCGCCGCAACTGTAAAAGAGGGATTTGAATCGATAGGACGCGCGGCGAAGTTTCGACGTTGAAAGACGAAATACAGGGAGAGGCACTGGCGCACACGAACAATGGTACTTGCGCCGCGTTTCGCCATACACGAGCCGGTGCACACCGGCGACGCAGTCAGATAATTCTCACGTACACATTGTGCGCGGTTCCGAGTGGCGTATGCGTGTCCAGACAGTGGTACGGTGATGTACACGAACGAACGTCGGTGTGTGTTGAAAAGCGCACCCGACTCGTACTCGTTGTGCGCGAACGTCAAATTAAAACGACGTCACGGACGATGCTGCGCGACAAAACGTGACGAGAGATCGTACATAATGCCGCGAGTTTGGAATTGCTAATTAAGGAACTTGCGCATTATTACATTCTTCGTTCATTGCAAATCGAACGTTATTTCAAGTCAATTAAAAGAAATGTAAATGGAAATAAAATACAAATTTTGAACCTTAGTCTATTTTGACTGTAATCTGTGCGTGTGTAAAAGTAGTAAAAGTAACACGGCGTTCGTCCTTCAGTGCCTTTTTAATTTCTTTTTTAACGATTTTATCTTTTTTTTTTTTTCATAATACTTAAAGCAAATTAAATCAATAAAATAATACCATCAATAAAATCAGATCAATAAAAGGCCATATGTGCCAAAACTAACTATTTAATGTTTCAATAGAATATTCGTTAAACGATAAAATAAACAGATGTTTCGACCCTTATCGAATCATTTTCAATGTTTAAACAACAATAAATGAACTAAATCACATAAATTAAAATAAAACGTCTGAACGTAATTAAAATTTTAAAAGTATAAAATTTTAATTACTTAAAGCAAAATTATGTATTGACTCGTATTTATAATAGAAATAACATAAAAATTAGAAGGCATAAAAGCCAATAAAATAAGCGAACAAGAGACGTTTTAACATATTCATATAATTCAATTCGATTACATTAAAGCGGGACGGTTTCGACTTTACGAATTGTAAGTCCTCTTCAGCCGCAAATGCAAAATTCAATAATATGTTACATTACTTTCGGAAATCACTTTGGCAGTTTGGTTCAGTTATATTGATGGGTCAGAGCCAATCTGGAAATGTATGACAACTATACTTTAGTTGTCACAAAGACGGTGACCAAAAAAGATATCTTATTGTTAGTGATGGAATCTATATCTTCAGATTATCTCTGACCCATCGATATAATTGAACAATTAACAAAGATGAAAAAAAAAGTATGTAACGATGATTTCAGGCAACAATTTTAATTTAATTTACGGTAAGCGGTTTTAATTTAAATATTAGACACTATGAACAATTTACACTTGGTAAAAAAACGTCACGTGTTTTCCGATTAAAATTAATGTAATATAATAATGAATTTTGCATTTGCGACTGAAGTAGACTTTAATAGAATCGAAACATCCCGTTTTAATATTATCAAATTAAATTATATTACAACATCTCTTGTTCGCTTGTTTTTTTTTGGTCTCTATTCCTTCTAGTTTCTGTTTCGTAATACTTAGTTGAAAACATTTACAGAATCTGGGATCGTATGTTTCTGAGGCCTAAGGATCTGGAAAACGTGAGGGTAAGCAATCTAAAGTTAATGCCTAGCAACTTAACGTTTAGATAAATTCAGCCCCTCAGTAAAAAAACCAAGAGGTTTTAAATCAGACGTAATTTACGTAGTCTACAAAAGTTTATTAAAGAATCACTCGTTTTTTTTTTATTGCTACCGTTCTATTATTACTACTAATTGAGATCAAAGTTAAAAAAAAGTTTATCGGACGTCATGAATACGTAGGTGTGAAATTTTTAGCAAAAAGGTCGGATTTCTTATAAAGGCTTCTAAGATTTCTTACAGAATATCGATATCTCAATGCCACTAATGTCAAATAGTATAAAAATAGATGGACTTATAATATCTTTATGTCGAACACATGTTATTCATCGTAGTATAAATATTCATCTTAGCCATTTCTATTGTCGATTTATATCTTTTTTAAGCAACGTGATGTAATTACGTTACATGTTAATACAATAATAAATTTCAAACGAGAAAGTTAAACATTGTATCACATTACAAATCTGATTAAGTTATGATAAAAGATAGATTAAACTTTTTTTATTGGAGAATTATTACAATGTATCTAAATATTAGATATAATTATCTTTCTCATTTCTTTGACTTCAGAAATATGTACACTAGCGAAAAGAATTTTTTATGAAAACTGATGTGCATGTAAATGGAACATTAGTTATCGAAAACTATTTGAATTTTTATATAAAAGAACGATGAATAAATAAGATTTGTACGTGGGTCTGACATTTGTTATATTAAAAGATTTCTGAGATATATTAACAAGCCATATTACAGTAGTCTGTTTTATTATCACGGTAACTCATTATGTCAAAGCAAAAGCACTTTTATGTATAGCTTAATAATTCATGACTTTCATAAAAATTAGAAATATAATGTAATTTATATTAATTTTATTTCAACGACATACCATCAAACTTGGAAACTTAAACTTCTCTCTTTCCTCCTGCGTTTCAATATTACAATAAAACATTTGTTCTTACGAGCACACAGGATGCCACAGGGAAGCATTCAATGGCAGGGGACGCAGAGAAGAGCCTGCGGGCCTGGGGCTAATTGGAACGTGCAGGTACATTCTCATCGCTTACAAAAATTCAAAGTATTGATTATAGTGATTACATACCGTATCAGCGGAGCTGATTTTTCTCTTTATCAGTCTCGTTAGTTATAATTATTAGGGAGTAGATCGATCGGCAAGAACGTCAGCCGTAGGGGGAGAGGGAGAAAGAGAGAGAGAGAGAGAGAGAGAAACTCCAATAATGTGCATATGTAGAGCATGTACGTAGCTACAACATATATCCGTACTTTAATCATCTCTAGCACGTTTACAAATTTCGCCTGCAGAAATTATTTCCGATGCAGAAATCCGCCTCGGCGGGAAGTATATACGCAGATTTCATGCGAACAAAGGCAAACTATAATTGTTAGCTAACAATTATTGTATTATCGCTGCTGGGAAAGGAGATTACCTGTCGCTCTCTGCTAATGATATCTGCGCACGAATCTATAAATATTTAGAGCTGTATTCTCTCACAAAACGACACTACACTCGTAGAACGAATTTTTTTCTATACATTTTCTCTAATTAGTCTGTGACAAAATTAATTATATCCTAGCGCTATACTATCACTATGCAAATAATTTAGACAAATGCTAAACGTAAGAGATACGTCGCTCCCGCGGTTACCAGCACCGAGAAACGTTGCTATGCCGTTACACCGTAATGTAACATCGTATAAAATCGTTAACTGGTTGAATTTAACGTCCGCCGTGTTAAACGACGGACGTTCGTCCGCTGAGTAAACTGACTGGACCACCCACCGTCCAGGTTTATTAACTGTTAACGACGGCAATTAAATCGAACAGGTGGTGAGAGGCAAGGTGACAACGCGGTGCTTGTGGCACGCCTGCAAAGCTCTCGGAATTGGGCTGCTGCTAATGCTTTTAGGAGCTTGCATGGCGACCATAGGTGAGTAGAACTACGTAAATTAAACATCGGGGTCTAATGCCGACGAGCGACTATTCCGCCTTGGCCTCTAAGCCACTAACCGCTTAGAGTTTGGAGGCATTTGCGAAGAGCACTTTGGAAGGATCAATCTCAAGGGATCAATCCCTTGCAAATCGATTCTTTGTAGTTCATATCTCTTTGTAATTCCTCATATTTAAGTAAACTTCACAAAGAAAAATTTTATTTGATGGATCACTATTTGCGATAACGAGAAAATAACTGGAGCAACTTGTGTGTAAAAACATTCTTAATATAAAACAATTAAATTTTATCTTTATATGTGGAGTGCAAAGAGATATTCTTTTTTTTTAAGCTTGCAATCTGCTTATGCCTACGTGCATGAAACGAAAATTTAAATTTCAAATTTATATTATTTTTAAAAACAATTCCACTCTATATCAACACAAATAGTCACTTTCAAATATCTGACAGAATATGGAATAACTCACAATATCCAGATTTAACACAAGACTGTTACAGGATGTTTAGCTAATTTTTTTTTAATCTAAAAAAATATATCTCCATCGAATATTTATGTCACGTTGAAAAGAAGTAAGCGAAAATACGACATAACGGAACGAGGGACAAAGTTTGCTGGGGGAATATTTTCTCTCTTAATATATGCAGTATTATATAAGAGGCAATTCACTTCGATGTAAAACAACTCATGGTTAGCATTTCATAAATTAACATTATTAATTTAAATTTAACTTTTTATTTTTATTAATTTCAATTGTGTAATTTATATCTTTGTAACGCGTGTTAAGCGCAAAGTATCGTATTATAACGTTTAAATCTACATCTTTCTGCTATCTATTCTACTTTTCTCATTCCGTTATGTCCTATCGTTGCATACACGTGTGATAGAGAATATAAAACATTTCTCTTGTTTCGTCCAATAGGATATTACGCGGATCAGCTGTCGGTGGCGCAAGAGATCAGAGGTAATATCACGGTAAAGGTGAAGAACGAGTCACGCGGGTTTCACCTGAATAATCTGAGCTACGCCGGCCCGGTCGTTATGGGTCTAGGAGGTAATAGTAACATATATTGCAAAATTTACGAGCGTGATACACTTGTTCGGCCGAGCGAGTTACACGACACTGATCTCCTTGAAACGGTAACTGCGCGATAATAGATAGGTGCACTGGCGCAAAATGCACATAAACGTACCCCGTATGATGCATGTCTATATACATATATTTATAGATAATAGCACGTAATGTTACGTCATATTGAACGTATATATCAAGGAACATTACCTTAAAAAAGTAACATTACTGTTACCCTTATTTTTTGTAAAAAGTTCATAAATTCGTTACCATTACTCGTTGCTGATTTAAAAAAATAATGCGTTACCATTACTTGAAAAGTAACAATTTATTACCTTTTCGTTATTTTTTTGTAATACTTTTGTAATAATATAAAAAAGTTTAATTAGATTTTTAATTTATATTAATTATTTGATAATCATTATTAATGTAGAATGTTATATTACGAAATATAAAATACAAAATATTTTTTAAAAAGTAAATTAAAAATGTTATAAAATAAAAAAATAAAAGTATAAAAAAGTAACAATGAAAGTAACAGCAAATTCGTTATTACAAAAATGTAACGAGATTAGTGTTACCATTACAGATCGAGAAAAATAACGATTGTTATGAAAAAAAAGTAATGAAAACAGTAATGGCGCTATACGTAACGCGTTATTTTCCAAACCTGGATATTGATACATCCATTACATAATATGATGTAATAAAATTGTAAAAATTGAAGAACTTTTTGTAAACTAGTCTTTTTAAAAATTAAGGTGATTTTATCGAGCAAGTCCCAGTCAAAAGTTAGTCCCTCCATGTGATTAATAATTCAATAAAGACAAACGTAATTCAATAAAAATATTTCGCATAACTGTACATACGTATATGCGATTGTGTGACGTTTATGTGACAACGTCACACTATCTAGTTGGCGTTAAGCGATAAAACCACCTTAATATTTTCTTTAAATTAAAATTTACACACACAAATTTAATAATTTTCTCTTTACATATATATGTGTGTGTGTGTGTGTACATATAGATATAAAATCAATATTTAACACATATACGATACCACGTCGAAGATATTATTAATTTCATAAATGCACCTTCCGTGTTTTGATTCACATTGACATATACGACCAAAGACAGAGTTATGAGATAGACTCTAAAAGAAAAAAAATTGCAAAAACGCACAAACGTGTGGTTTTGCACGAACAAATGCGGAGATCGAAAATAGCTACAAAATAAAAGCATCGAATAATGTAACGGATGTAGGGCAGAAAATTGCAGGCGAAACGCGAAAAATGCGCAATATAGTGCAGCACCGCACGAACGAGTCCACTCGATAGAAACTACAAAAAAAAATCATTGCCCCCAGAGAGATTTGAACTCTCGACCCCTGGTTTACAAGACCAGTGCTCTAACCCCTGAGCTATGGAGGCTCACGCTCGGTTATCGGCGAGCAGTCTCAGTATACAAGCTCCACGTAGATTTTATCTTATCTACTTGCCTTTAATCACGTTTGTATCGAACGGGAACATATTTTAGAATGTTCTAAATCGTGTTTTCCACTAATTCGCATACAATATCAAGTTTTAACAATCTTAAGAAAAAAAGGAAGATAAAATATAATTTCGCAATGATTAAATTAAATAATCAGATATATACGAAAATTACGCGTCGTAGTTAAAATACAACCGCCATTGCAACGAAATAAAACCTCGTATAATATTACATTATACCTTGAATTATTAAATAAATTGTTCAATTATGCTAAGTGTACTTTGCCCAAGATTGCGTTAACATTAACGTACATTCCATTATTAACGACTGCGAAATCGCAGCAAAGTTCAATAATGATATGTAAATATACGTAGTGTAAAATTTAACATTATGTCGCAATACAAAATAACGATACTTTCCAGGCTTTATTGTGGTAGCTGCCTGCGTGATGACTTTCGAAGCGCGTGACAGCGCGGCCAAGGTGGTGCCGGCTCGCTACCGCTTCAACCAGACGTCAACGATAAGGAGTTCGAAGAGCCAGCGCAACAGAAGATCGACATCGAGTCAGACGACAAAGTGGGACCACCAGCTGGGCCTGTTCAGGGTGAACCGCAGCCCGAGCCCCAGTACGCACGAGGTCTCCAGGAAACAGCTGACGGCGGAGTTCATGCAGTTCTCAAAGGATCTGCAGGAGAAAGGCGTGGCGCACTCCATAAAGAAGAGCCCGAGCGCACCAACGTTGATCGACAAGAAGTCGCCGCGTCGGAGATCGCCTAAATACGCGGGCTGCTCGCTACTTAATCCAGAGCTGCTGCAGAGACACGCTCTTTCGGTCGACAATCCGAGCTACAGTCCGCATCAGGTAATTAAAAAAGAAAGAAAGAAAAACGTCTTGTAGAAGAAACAGAATCTTTCGCAACTAACTTAATTAATTAATTTAATATTAGCTGTGTCATTTCTTTTAATTAAACGAAAGGAGATAAATACTATATATTTTGTATGATGTAAATTTTAATGATGACAAATTCTAACGGTCTCTTCTGTCTCAATGATTATATAACTGAAAACCAATAGTAAGACTTTTTTTTCGATAATTAATAGGTCAGCAGAGAAAGTCTGGAGCATCAAAAGAGCGGTAGTCAAGCCTCAATGGCGATGGATCTGCATATTCCGAACAAAGGTCCCGTTACGCTCAAAGTGAAGGACCGATCCGACACAGCCAGACGACATCAGCTGCTTCGTCAAACAAAAGTGGAAGACGTCGAGGAAGTCGATGAGGCTACGCGACCACCGCCGACTCTCGTGCACTCGCCTAAATTGCCAGGTGGCTATGAATAAATGATTTAAAACATGTGATCACTCAAATATGTAAGATCATCACTGTGAGCGTCACTAACAGATACATAAGATATATTAAAAATGTTCAAATGAAAAAAAAATAGCTATATCATTTAGTTAAAAAAAAAAAAAAAACTACGAAACTACGAAAATTAAATTCATTCTGTCTGCACGAAATGCCTGCTGTAATGCATGGTAAACTTTATTCGAGCAACCGGAGTCCGGATCTTATCACTTTTGTGGACCAAGAAGATGATTGCCTTCCGTTTATGCCAGACAAGGAGGTTGCCCGGATAAGCGTTAAAAAAATGTCTACATGTCTAAATACCAATAATCATGAACATCTCGATCAGGTGCCTATTGCAGATATCCAGACGACTTCGTGCCAAGAAAAAGAAATTCGATAGATCTGAGATTGTTGGAAGAGTTGACGGTGGTGTCGAAAGAATTTAGTAAGGCCTCGCCACGTGACTTCCGCAAAATCTCCTCGCCAAACTTCCGTAAAATGTCGTTCGACAGAATCGGCGGTGATCGTCGCTTCGACAGAACGATGGGACATCGAAAAGCTAGCCTCGAGTTCCGAAGAAGTCCGGACTTTCGAAGAGGAGACTACAGGTAGCGAAGAATTTCAGATCAAATTTTACAATTTACTTTTTTTATATTTTACTTTATCTATTTTATTGGTATTTATTTCACGGTTATTTTTGGTCTTTCTATCGTTAACGTGTTATTCGCGGAATAGCTACCTACATTCTACAATCGTGAATTTTAATTTATTGCAATCTTAAACTAATGGTAGTAACAAAATCAAACTTTATTTTAGATAAAAAATAAATTTATAAATTTAAATTAAAAGATAAATAAATTATCTATAAATATTTTTTTTAAGATTATACAAGGTCGCAATTTAATGCGAAGCTTTATTTATTTAATTTGTAAGACTGTATGTTAGAAGACGTCTATATTACAATATTTAATCACTCTAACGCATTTTTATTTGTCAAAAGACAACCGATCAAAATTTTCCTTCTAACTGAATTTACAGGAAACTCTCGGTAGACAGATTCAGCGTCGATTGTACCCGATACATGTTCGACGAGGCAGAGATGAAGCCACGAGCGAGCAGCGGGGAGAGCCTGCGAAGGCAATCGCGTCATCATCCTAAGCTACATCATTCCAGATCGGACGACAACAGGCGGCGATCCTTCGACAGGCACACGAAGGATCCGCAGTCGAGTCGACACTCCCTGAACACTCAGGTCGTCATGGAGAGCTCCGTGTGCGATTGCGAGCCGAAATACTTCACGACGGTGTCCCTTGACACTGAGGAGAGCCGCGGCGACAATTCCGACGAGAGCCACGTGGTGGACATCGAGGAGACGAACCTCAGCGCTCGGTCGTCCGAGGGGCACGCGGAGGGTGACATGCTGCTCGAGGAGCCGGAATTGGAGAACCTCACGGAGATCGACGTGGAGAGCTCCGGGGACGATCTCGACGACGAAGGGAAGACCGAGTCGCGCAGATCGGCAAGCGAGAGGACTACCGACACGACGATAGAAAATCCCATGATTATCGCCGACGACAAGGACCCGCAGACGACAGTCGAGGAAGCGCACAATTCGGAGCAGACCGAGAAACACGAGACGACTCTGTACATAGAAGATGACGAAGTGTGAAGAATGAAGGAGGATTTTCGAGAATTTAACGACGTACCTCAGGCCATCCTGGGGGATGAAATAACGACGACGTTTGCGAAGCATGGAAAATCCATGGTGTTCAACATTGCTGGCAATGTTTCTTCGCAAATGTGAGAGGACCACGCAAGGATTCAGTGATGACTGTCTATCGATCGCGAAATCGTCTTCGAACGCGACGTTACGTCGTGAAACATGCTCAACGACTTAACACACACACACACATACACACACGGCATAAATAAATAAATAAAAAAAATAAAGAAACCGAGATCACGTACGAATTGCGTTTTGTAACGAGACAATCATTTTTTATCGGCATCTCGCTCTGCCCTTCGCGCAAGGGTAACGTGGGTGTACAACATTCGCCACACTGATGACAAATAATTGTTATCCAACAAATTTTGACGTAGCGCGTAGACGGTAATAGACCTAACGTAATAAAGTATAAGATTCGTTGAAACGCAAACGTGATTAAACCATACCAAAGAGAAGTTTTTTGTACTTACGGGAAAATATAACGTTCGCCTGTAAATACGTTTGTCGGATCAACCCGTTCGAGCGTTTGTGTCTCTCTGACGACAAAGTCAGAGGCATATATGTTGCGCCATTCAAAGTGAATCTTGTCTGGTAGAAAACGTTATTAGAATACAAAGTGTCTCAGCGCGTTTATTCTCAGCTCTTAATAAAAAAAAAATAATAATTGCGTTCATTTGACGAAAAAATTATTTCTCAATGATAATTCAATTTTGTTGTTGGATTGCCGAAAAAATTTCAAGTGCACTTCATTTTAAGATACATAGAATTTCAATTTATTTCAAATCTACCAAAGAGCATTCACGCAGCTGGAGTATAAAGGACGCAGTAAAATATGCGGTGAACCCTATACATGTACATGAATATTTACGAAGATTGGCGATGTTTTGGCGAGGAAAGGAAATCTGTGAGGAATATATTAGCCCCGTAACTGTGTTTATATATACGCATACGTTACTCTTTACACAAGATTCATGCATTTATATGGCACAATTTTCTCATACGAAAAGCAGAACGTTGTAATCTCCTCGACATGAATAGATTTGAGAACCGATGTAAGAGAGACATTTTAAAAAGGATACGAGCCAAAGTAAGTTACACTAGATAACAAAATGCAGTGAAAATTTTTTTATATTACGAATGCATTATTCCCTTCTTTTACTCATTTATTCTACATTTTTAGTTTCCTCGCGTGTATTTCTACGCTTTATATTTCCATTATATGTACATTATTCATTCCCTCGTGCTTTAAAAATATTGATTCGTATCCTTTTTAAATATTCAATGGATTTGATGTAGTTTTCTTAGCAATAAGAGAGATCCAATAACTTTCACATGAGATCCATAAAATATTCGAAGAAAATTTTGATTAATATTAATTCATCCGTTACAATGAATTTAATATTAACTGTCCAACATTGTGTATATTTTCCAGAGTTGTCACATACGATTAATTACATACTTTGACTGAAAACTACATTTGTTGTTTATAAAGTAAAGGAAGATAAAAAATTAATTAATCTTGAAAATCATATAAAATATTTTTGGATTTCAAAAGCAATTCTTGCTTATTCATATTGCATATAAAATTCTTTTCAGATATTTTTTGTAATATAAAAATATTGAATGAAAAAAATTCTAACGCAAGTTGTTTTTACAAAATTGAATCTTTGCAGAATTCTATTTTGTATTTTCCATTTTACGTTTCAGAACATGCTATTTGTAAAGAAACAATATACGTAAGTAGCGTTTCTCTCTCTTGCTTTCCTTCCTCCCTCCCCCCCTCTCTCTCTCTCTCTCTCTCTCTCTCTCTCTCTCTCTCTCTCTCTCTCATCTATACATACGTACATCTAATGTATTATTCAAGATTAAAAATAGTAACGAATGGATTAATATGGGTCTCATCTCTGGTGTTAGTACTGTCGAAAGTATCTTTAAGACTCTTCTTGAAATCAACCACGAAACATAAATGAGAACTGAATACTTATATAAATCTCAGGTCTCTTCCAGTCTGTTGTTAACGCGGCGTTCGCCGTTCGTACACACGCGAAACTGCGGCCTATTCCGTACTTCTTCGTTGAACATTTAGGCGATGACAAATCATAGAGGAGAATTCGAAATCATATAGAAGCACGTCGAGCTCAAATCTGTCGATACAACCTGGAATTGTCCAATGAAAAGAGAAATCACGAAATTTCTAACGAAACACTGCAGTCTAACGGTGTCAAGTGACAGTCGTTCTTAACCGAGTGAACGGCCCAACCGCGCGTGTAATATATTTTTATATCCCGCAGCGAGTTCGCACAATGTTAATTGTATACGTATATTAACGTTTAATCAGTCGAGAAAAGTGAGATTCGTTTTTATTTCAGCAAGCGCCCAGCGATCGATTGTTGACGAACTTTTTCCACTTTCCACTTTTCATTGTATCAGCTCACATCGATCTCATTCGGTATAAAGTATCGCCGTTTCACGTCAAACAGTTACACGACCGCGCAACTCGACAAATTCGTGTTGAAATTTTCACCTTTCCACCCCTAATAGTCGCGTCGCGAATAGATATATGAGAAAAATGTATCTGCATTTGGACTGTTTTATGATAAACAGTTACCTTCGTACTCGAAATCTACAGAATGATCTCTCGAGAGATTTAATCGATTTACCTTTGTCAAAGAAACTGCCCAATTTTTATTTAATCAGATTTCTCTGAAAAAAATGAATACTTCTTAGAAATTGTTTGGAAGAAACTTTATCTCATTTGTTATGTAGGTGGGTATGATAAGCTCGCGGAGCGAGTTTGTGTACACTTACTTCAAATTTTTCGGGATTTTAAAAAAAGTTTAACAAAAAATAAATACAATAGTAATGTGATGCAAGCGCAATGCTGGAGTGTCTGTTTAATTAAAATCGTTGAATAACAGAAAGACTAACTCGCGCAATTTCGAACAAAATCGGAGTATGATGTCCTGATCAACACAAACGAATAAAAAATCGATGCAGAAAAAATTTCAAAATAAAAAAATGCTAAAAATTTGAAAGATTGCTCTCGCGAGCGCTTTCGATTGTATGTAATGGATTGTTAGCTACGCAACTGACATCAAAGAATTGAAAAATTAATAATGGACTTATTTGTTGCAATGTGTTTTAACATTTAAAACTAAATCTTTTATATATTTTATAGTAAATCTTAATCTTTTATATATTTTATAGTAATCTTTTATAATCTTTTATAAGTTAAATTCGAAATCAAAATTTTGAAAAAATAAAATTTATCTGAATTTAAGTGAACGATAAACTTAATTCAAACTTAATAAGAAAAACGTTCAAGGCTAGTTATAAAGTTGAAAATGAAGTCTCGATATCTAAATCATAAAAATGCAACTTTAAATTAAGTTAAAAAATATATATTTATATTTATTATTTATTATTGAAATTGATATCGGAGATTGCAAGATATTAAAGATTGGATGCGATCGATAGTTAAATGTTATCGATGAGAACACGATTGATCTTTGTACAGGATCTCACTCAATTGTTTTCAGACGTAGAAAATAGTATCGAGAACAGGTAGAATTATAAGAAAAATACAATCATATGCAATATATTGTTGATATGTAAATTACGATTCAATATCGGTAGACATCATAACAATAGCGCGCCTCTTAAAGTCGTCTGGTATTTTTCTACCAGGAAATGTGTAAATTTAGTGTATCAGGTGATGCAGTATGAAACCAAAGGTACGTCGATGTCTTTCATAATTTTCTAACTCCCCTCGTTGAAAAACGGCTTACACGTTTGCAAAACGTGCGTGTGCGGTTTTACAAGTAGTAGAATTAAGTTGTATCTACCAGTTACTACTCTGTAGCGGACACGCGTATGTATGTATGAACATGTACATATAACTCATGTTTAACGGAGTAAACATATAAATCGAACTGTGATCGAGGTGATAACGCAATAAGAAACAGATACTTAAACGATGTTTCTTGCAAACGTGCTGTTTTCGATCCGCGACATGCTATGTCTTGAATCGAGCAAGTAAACAGGCACGAATGATTGAAAGAATTATCAAAATTATTAAAACACGATGAAAGAGAGATATATTCTTTCAAAGGTAATACGTTATACTTTTATCCGCACGCAATGGACAAAAGTTAAAGTAAGAATAACAAATTATGAATCTCATAGCCAGATATACATTTTCAATAATGTATTAATGTATTAATTGCATTATATAAACCTATACGTAATTTATAAAAAAAAAAAGATAATTATTCTCAATATTTTGATAAAGATTTTCGTACGAGAGCGAAAGATCAGTTTACTTCTCAGCTCTCACCGTTGATAATTCGAATTATTTCATGTCGAATCATTTCATGTTAAATCAATATGCGCCTTGATGGAAAAAAATCTAGACTGTTCGAACAATTTCTCGCGACAATCAAATGTTAAAAGTTTTAATTCTTCCGAGAATTTCAACGATATCATTCGCGCGCAACACAGCGAGGTATCTTAATTACAGTGTTCAAAGGTTTCTGAAATTCTTCAAAGTACCACCGGTTCTAGTTCTGGTATAATTAACGCTGAGACGCGGATATAAGCATCGGTGTAAAATTTTTAAGTCAATGTAACCCTTGCATGCTAATTGTTGTAACATATCAATAAAAAAGACATTCCAAAATTAATCATATAGCTGTGTGTTTTTCAAACATTTTATACATAATTGTATATGTATAATTTTTTCATAATAATTTGTCATATTTCAATTATGCGTTATTACATAGATTCATATTACACTTTATCGAAAATACTGAATAATTAAAAACAATAAAATCGCTCCGATATCGATTGATTTTAGAAGAGAAAATTTCTAACATTTCTATTTCTAATAATTTCTAACGAACAACTAGCGCTATCTGTAGAGAATTACTTTCTTTACAGCGAAACTTTAATCGGTAAAGACCTTTCCTATGGTCAATTAGAAAGCATCGTTACTGAATAATCGCGTATTGTATACAAGATTCAAACAAGTTGCATATAGCACACTGAATATGAAAAATCAAGTAACCTGCAGATTATACGTAAAAAAAACAAACTTTGTGACAAATTATTATGGAAAAAATAATGGTAACAATTATATGATTTACGTGAATCTTGGGATCCAGGCTTAGGTGTCAAAACGATTTGACAAAATTGTCATCAGCACTCCAATACAAAAGTTTACGAGAAGATGAAAGATATTACACTCACCGGCACGCAGCAGCGGAATTGTAATAAATCTGTAATAAGCAAACATTTCAAAATTAAAACAATGCCTAAAACAATTCAGTATTTTAAGATATATAATTATAGAAATTTTTATTTGTTTTTTAAATAAATCATTAATTTAAAAATTTTAATAAATACATAATCGTGATTACATTTAATTGCTCTTACAAATTTCAATCAACTCAAAATCAATCAATCTGAAAATCAATTGTATATAATTAAGATGCTACAATCGCATTTAATAAAACTTTCATGCGTTATTATGTATCGATGCAATATATCATAAATAATCGTATTACGATCGCATGAAGTCTGTTTGATGCAACTGTCGCACATTCATATTTTATCAAGCAATATATTATCTCCTAAGAGGAATTTTTTTATTAGATAGACAAACACAAACACCTTGGGGTATTGCAGAGTCGAATGAAATCGCATCTGTAAATCTTAATTAAAGCGACAAAATATCTCACTTAAGTGAATGACAATTGAATTAGTAGTGATCTGCAGAAGACACGGTCGTGGCTCAGCGCTAAATTATATATAAGAAGACGCGCCGGACCGGACCGCGGTCTCTTTAGACATCCCGAGCCGGGGAGTCGCGAGCACCCGAGATTATCGGATCTCAACAATTGCACTTACCCTATACATTGCTCCGCGTCGCCCGATGCCTGCCAAGGCTTCCCCTCCTCCTCTCTCGTCCAGTCGCCGCCGTTGCTGCTTCTGATCTCACAGCTACTCACTAATTTGCGACACTCGCGACATTATCACACATCGCCCGGACACTCCCGACGTCAATCTTATATACTCTCGCGAAACACACCGTTGATCGCGCGACTCGCTATATACGTTCGGTACAATCCCGATCGCACGGCACGACGACGCGACTTTATGACGGCTCCGGCGCGGCGGCGGCGGAACAAACGCAGAGAAAACACGGTGCATGCGAGCCACGAATCTGCACGTAACTTGACTCTCGCGCACGGCGTCTCGCAACGGAAGGATCTGAAATGAGATTCGCGGAGCGTCGCGGCCAATTTCACGCGACGTCGCGACACGACGCGCCGCGACTGCATCGTCCGGCCGGTCCGGCCCGCCGATTGACGCACTTTCGCGCATTTTCGCGTGATGATCAACGACACCCGCGATGCACGCGATTGCGTGCTCGCCTCCCGTTCGCGACTACTTATATATTACATTGTCCAGCGTAAACGAGCGAACGCGCGAAACGAAAGGCATGAATATCCGCGGGACGCGATGCGTCCCAAAATACGTGCGACCGGCATCGCGTCGCAATTCGCCATATTGCGCTCGCACCCGCGATCGAACGATCAATCTCGCGAGATCTCGGGAGATCTCGACAATCAATCGCCGCCGCATCGAATCCTGTGCTAAACGCCGCGATTAGCCAAATGTCCCCGACGCGGACTCGACGCACGATTTGTAACAGCTGCTAATTAAACCTCGCCGTGATACTTTACCCCGTCGATTCGAAGAACCGATCCGCTGCGGCGTCGCGCGACGCATGCGATATAGCACGACGGGAGATTCGCGAAGCGGCGCGGCAACTTCGTCCCGATACAACGTGAGTCAAGCTACCGACAGTACCGACGGTACTATCGGTAAACGTTTCCATTTCCGTCCACTTTTGACGCCTTCTCGCGCGAGAAAGAAAAACGCGCAAAGTTTTTTTGACTCTCGAGACGCCGGAGTGCATAAAAATTATTATCCCACGTATTATATATTATATCGTACCCGCACAACCTTTGAGCGCAGAGGAAACTCAATTTAATCCAGGTTTAACTTAACTTTGTATCTTTTTCTACTTTTAAAAATTAAAACAGGATAAAAAGTATAAATAAAACCATAATTAATCTAACGTTGGTAGAAATTATCATTTTATCCAAACGCCAGATTATATAACGCGACGCGACTGCGCGTTAAGCTACGCGAGCGCGCCCGCGCGATTTGAATCCAAAGCCGCGCGCGGTGCGCCGCGTATCGTTCGTTGACTCTCGCCAGAGAGGGTCTCGCGCGTTTTGCGAGGCGCCGACTCCAGATGGCGGACGTGGGCGCCCCGCGAGCGCAGGTGGCGGCAAGCGGCAAATTGTGCGGAGCGGAGCGCAAGCGAGCGAGCGAGCGAGCGAGAGGTGAGGTTATCGAGTCGGCGGAGCGAAGCGTGACAGCCGGAGGACGGGGAACGAGCGGAGCCGCCACTGAGGAGGGGGGAGGGGGGTGAAGGGGATGGTTACATTGCGCGCCGGGGGCCCCCCAGGTGTGTAACTTCGTCGCTCGCTCGAGCAGTGCACCGCCGAACGCAGTACTTTCGACACGGGCGTCCCGCGTCTCGACGCCGCAACACCGCGTCGCGCTCCGTCGTTTTCCTTCGTCGCGTTCCGTTTCCTCCTCCTCCTCCTCGTCGAATCCTCGATCGGAGCCCTCCTCGTCTCGAGCGTCCCCCAGGAGTTCCAGGATTCGCGAGCGATGCTGTCCGGATTGTAGCCGGGTGCGCGTAACACACAGCGAGGGACGCGCGCGCGCGCGCGCGCGAAATGTCGTCGGAGCGATTTCATAAGTGAGTGCACACTTTTGTTTTCTTTTTTTTTTCTTCCTCGTCGTCGAGGAGGACGTCGCGGTTTTCTCCTTGTCGCTCTCTCTTTCTTCCGACTCTTCCCAGGTGTCTTCCTCGGTGTGCTCTTGTTTTCGTTGTACGCGCCCGCCCGCGTAGGATATAACTTGTCCCCCGGAAAGCGGAGAAATGTCGTGTGGCGAGGTACTTGTGCAGCCTTGGGACACGGCAAAGGAAAAAACATCATCGCCGCAGTCTCGAGTGGCGCGGCACACGGCCGATCGCGCGAGGCGACTCGATACGTACGGGGAGAATGGCTAAATATACGCATATCACGCGAATAATATGTTGATACAAGTTTTACACGGATGGAATGCGATTTCGTGCGCGTGTTGAACACGTCGCTCTTTCTTAGACTCATTTTCTATCGATGTAGCTTGATTGACTGTAATCTCGGTTCGATTTACCCTTTATCTTGTTCCAATTCTTGGAAATTTGAAAACGATAGTTGAGGTAAATTAAACCGAGATTATATATAAAATTAATCTATGTTACAGATAGAAATGGACATTTAGTACTCTGTTTTATATTAAAAATACAAATAGGGTAGTATAACATTCAAGTTAACTGATTATCGTTCATTTCGACCAATGCTTGATTAACTTTAATCTCGATTTAACTTAGTTTTTATCCTCTTCTAAAAATTGGAAAAAGATAAGTTGAACTGAGACTGAAGTTAATCTATAATGGGTAGAAATGGGCTTATATGAAAGTTCAGTACCTCTTTTATTATAAAAAAGTTCCATTGTTCTGTTATAACGTACTATGAATTAAAATTTCGTTCCAGCGTATAGAATGCCGTAAGACTTTTTTATGACTGTATATACACAATTCGAATCATAAATTAAACGATTCGCACACAGGATTATAATGATAATCAGTCTCGTCGAGGAAATCGGACCGACGTTTATCGAGCAACTGGAACGAAGTGAGGAGACGTGAACCGAATCGAATCTCTCGTATTTATAATCACGGCGTGCAATGAGCTGTTGGAATAAATGGAGGCACGTTAAGCACGATAATTAATATATTATATGTTCTAACAACGTTCATTAGTATCGCAGGTGAGAGAGAGCCGCAGAAGTGATCCCCAGTAAAATACGCACGCGGTTTATTAAATAAAGAGATTTAAAAGATTTCGAATAATTACAAGCGCAGAATAACCGTGATTACGGACTGTTTCATGCGGGGACTGTATCGTGTATATACATCGGCAGAGCGCGTGCGGAATTCATGCATGAGAGGAGGCCTGTGCTCTTATTTCATTCACCACACGGGAATTTATCGCGCAGATCATCTGTAAAAATTTCCAACGGATACCTAATCAACTTTCGTTAGCAATGGAGACTGCTGTACATTCTATGCAATTGATATGTTAATTTTCAAATGAAAATGTTCGAATTCCATATGTTTATATTTTCTGTAAAATTTTGAGTGTTTTCTTAGCAAAATTTTCAATTCACAGAGTCGGCTCTTCTCAAAATGTTTGAATATGTTTTTTAAAAATAATCATAAAAATACTTTATAAAATCATTAAAAATAACGCGTTAATAACTAATTTGGAGAAAAGTATCTAAGTTTGAATTCTCGGTTTACTTTTTCTAAAAGAGATTTTTTTTTATTATTGCTTCTGGAATCATTTTTTGTTATTATAAAAAAATGAAAAAGAAATTAATTTCGTAATTAGATCTGAAAATGATAGAGATTAATGAGAATAAATAGCAAAAGTTGTAAATTGCATTTACAAGTGTCTCTGAAAATGAGAAAGTACATTTAATTTTGAGTATAATCTACGATGTAAAGTTACGAAATCTAAAAAAGAATGATAACACATTTATTAATTTAATATAGCTTGTGTATTAATCTTATACATTTATTAATTTAATATAGCTTGTGTATTAATCTTATACTGTAATCTTATACTGTTTAGAATTAATCGTGACAGAAGATCATTAATATTATTAACTGGATGACATTGATGAAGTAACGAGAAAGGATATGCGCTGAAATCAGTTCGTGGAATGCAGCATCGGCGAATCGAAAGTGGCCGCTGTCTCGCCTGGCAAATCGCGCGCGTACACACACACACACACACACACACGTTTTCCCTTAACATCCCAATTTCCCTAATTAGAAGGAAGGAAAAACGCGAATCTCTCGCGTCGCGCTGCTGCGAGCACTTCAGCAGTTTAATTAAAATATCGCGAGCAAGCCGCCACGGATTATCAGATGTTGAGACGCGTGGATATATGCGTCTACTTTGCGAAGCTTTCTGCCCGTGCTGAGATTCGCAATTTTTCTTCGAGGAACGTGACGATAATTAAAAAAACAACCCGGTTAAAACCAGATAAGACATCACGCGATGCGTCGCACGATAAAGTAACACAAGTACGGTTTTCGCCGTGCCGTATTCCAAAGAAGTAAAAATATTTTTCTTACAGGAAGAGAAAGAGAAAAAAGAGAGTGAAAGAGAGCATAAAATACTGCGCATATATAATACATTTTTTGTATCAATTAAAATTTAATTGATTCATGGTATTTTGGGAATAGATGCTATATCTATATCTTTATATATTTTCCACATCTTTCTTTATATACATTATTATTAATAGCAGTTGATAAACGAAATATTTATATATTTTCTACATATTTCTTTATATACATTACTAATATTAATAGCAATTGATAAATGAAATACTTTCTTATTAGTGCGCAAATATCATAATTCTACTTGCTAATTTCTTGCAAATATTAATATTTGTATTATCAATATCTTTTAATATTCCATTCCAACGCTCGAAACGAAGAAACGAGTCTAAGAACGTTTGATAACGTACAAAGAGTAATATAATATAACAGACTTCTCTTTATCGAAGGGCCGCGCAAGAAGGCACGTTGGATGTTCTGAAGGAAGCCACGAGAAAGGATTGTAACGCGCGAGATGAAGGAGGAATGACCCCGACATTATGGGCAGCCTTCGAAGGCCACGTAGATGCTCTGAGACTGCTGGTCGCCAGAGGGTACGTGCATGCCTAATCTTATTTTTCCTCTTTACAGTGACCCAAGCGTTAAACCAGCGTGTCGCATTTTACAGTGGCATGCGACGGCTGGTGCACGCGACAAGACACTTCTAATATTCTTGCCTGTATCGCGTGCATCGCATTTGCATCATCGCATTTGATCATTACAATAACTTATTGCAGACCGACTTTACACGATTAATATCGCGCTGTGGAAACAAGTGGAAATTAATAATAAATCGCACGTGTACGTGGTTGCTATACGCCGTGTTATAGAAACGAGCTACAGAAACGAAACACATTCGACGAAACTTCGTGTTTTATCCACTCACACGAAACATTGGTGCCCATCAGGCACGAGGTCGTCGTGCCCCGTGAGCACGATAGCCCCACTTCGTAATTAATATACATGCCTCTCGACTGCAAGCTAACTCCGACCAAAATACTGCGAAGTTCCTCGACGCTTCCGGCCGTTTATCGCGATATGTCTGCAGATTTTTTTGGACGAATGTTAAAAATAATCGCATTGATCTCTCTATAGTACGTTCAACAAATCGACGGGACGTCGATCCGAATTGGTCCGCTCCTGAAGGTCCCGCCGTCGGACCCTTAGTTCTGCTATTGTATATCGTAATAATACGTGCACGGAACCGGAAGCACGCATTACAGGTGTCCATCGGAACTGCACAGTTGCGGAAACCGCGGTCGAGTGAATGAAAAACAATGGGACGTACACTTTATAAAAGGCAGGCCGAAGCGAACTTTGGCGTATCCGAAAATCCACAAATATCCACATCCATTTTACGACACAAATATTTAGTTTACTCGAGTACTTCAAGTTGTCTAATTCTATTTCTCAAATAAGTTTCAATAGAAACGATCAATAAATTCTTCCGAGGAATTTTTCTGTAACTGATTAATGTAATTAATGTAAAAAAAAATAAATTATATGTCATACGAGTTCCTAAGAATTATATAATTTTCGATCAAAGTTGAGAAAACGACTGTTATCAGAAATATATATCTGTATATTTTACATTTAAATATCTATTTGTCTTCAAAGCGCAAGAGTTTATCAAGTATTATAAAATAAACGTCTGTTCCTTTCTCCCGAAAAAGAAAAAAAAACAAATAAAATCGTGAAAAATATTTCATTGTTGTACGTAAAAATTTTGAAAGAATTTTGTATATATTCTTATATATGAGATTTTTATTTATTACAAAATCGAAGTTTTTTCTCTTGAAATCTGAAAAATCTGTTTCCACATTTATCTCGGCGTAACATGATCGTTTCATTGTATAGAGGCGATCCGGACAAGACCGATTATTTCGGTAATACTTGCTTGCACCTGGCAGCGGCGAGGGGCCACGAATTCTGCGTGAAATTCTTGGTGAAATTCGGTTGCAATATCTGGTCGCTGGACATCGACCGGCACTCCGCCCGTGAACTTGCGGCGATAAACGGCTGCGAGAAGATCCTGCAGTTCCTGGACATCGCCCAGGCCGATCAGGAATTGAATAATCGCAAGAAAAGCCGGATGCTCCGGGAAAAGGCCGAGAGAGATGCGGAGAAGAGGTACAGTTGTGGAATGCGAATTGTTTTTGCACCTCCATGAAGGAAAGAGAGAAAATAATGCTGCCATTTGCGAATCGTTAGACTAAACGTGTTTTTATTATGATGAGAGCACAGATAATTTCTTTCGCAGTTAGTTTCAATTTTTTTGCTCACTTGGCATTAGCATATTGTACATTGCGCTATACTGATTTATGTTTTCCCATCCGGTTTCTTTTAAATGCCTATTTTGCATTTTAATTATAAATGAAAATTTTTGAACTAATTATACAAATATTTTTCTGTCAAGACTGAAAGAGTATATGAAGAAACAGAAAATAGCTGAAATTAGGGCGGAAAAGGAACAGAAGAAACTCATAAAGGATCGTGCTAAGTCGGACTTCGACGCAATGAACGAGTTAAACTCTCAACGGCCCGGAGTACTGACCTTTAGAGGCCGAATGAAACCTTCGCCGACATTCAGCGACATCGTTGGTACCACTACGAAGAGGCACGGCAGCACAGTTTGTCGGAAAGCTTTAGCTAAGAAAGCCGTCAACGACTTCAAAGTTGTAGAGGTAAAAAAAATATATAAATATATATAAATAAAAATTATATATAAATATATATAAATAAAAATTATATAATTTTTCATGATTCAAAACGAAAGTGTCAAAATATAATCTAAAAATTAAAAAATTTTTAAATTTTTGATATCATTTGATATAAAAAATTGATTTATATAAAAAAAACAAATAAAAAATTTTAGAGTCGTAACTTAAATCATTTAATGCTTAATAAATCACATAATATCGCATATATTATTATTATTATTATTATTATTATTATTATTATTATTATTATTAGGTCGAAGTGAATGGGAAGAAGTCAGTTCGAAGTCTCACTGGCGTTCGTCGGGATTCTGAAGTTATGTACGTAGGCACGTACGACACTCAGCCACAACACATAGGCATTAGAAGAGGAAAGATCTCTGATGTATGGGGCACTCTCAGTAAATCGCAGAGCACGCCCGATCTCTTAGGTGAAAGGATATACGATGAGGAGGAGGAGGACAGGGAGGAAGAGAACTTGAACGTTGTGAAGGACACCGCTTTTCTTCAGGAACCAGCCAGCATCTTCAACCGACCTGGCTTCGGTTCGGTGGCTTTCAGAAGGGCGGTCAGTCTTAACATTCATATCTTAGATCGTCCTTACAATCACGAGTAGTTGCAAGTATTTTACGATAAAATAATTACAATAAAATCGTTATTAAGGAAAATTACTGTAAAAGATATTTTCTCTACATTTTGAGCTACGTGTTATTTTCTTTGGAAGCCTCGAATTATGGAAATTTGCAACAATGTCTCTTATTTTTACAATAGCTTTAATGTCATGCTTTTTACACGCTGTAATCTCCCAAATGCAACCGTTTCGCATGACTACCTTCGTAATAACTACTCGGCTCGGTAGAAATCGGTGCGCTTTAACTTATAACTGCGTTTTCTTTCGCGACGAGATGCGCTATCGCGCTTGTTCCATTTGAATCACGAGATTCGAGAGAAACAAAGAAATAAATTGTGGGAATCGTTGCAGAAACGTTAACGATCTTTTAAACGGTTACCGCATTGAAGTACGTAATAGATACTCATCGGATACGCTAATCGCGTAATTATGCAACGAAGTGCGAACAGACGGAAAAGGCGTTAGACGAGCTAATTAATTTCTTTTTTCCTGTATTTGCGTAGTAAGTTAATTCGTAATTTTCTCCATCTCGCAGATAACATCTACGCTGGACAATCTGCCAGTCACGCAGACGAATGTTCAACTGCAAAATAGCAATCTTTCTGCAAACGGTTCTACAAACGGATCCGTAAGCAGTAACAAGTTTAGCCCGAACGGGCACAATGAGGAGATTAGTATAGGAAGCGCCGGCAGTTTGGCACGCAGGCAGAGCTTGTGGGACGAGGATCTTCTTTCGGGTAAGTTCAACGAACTCCTCATTACAGAGTACAATTAGCACACTTGTGTAATACAAAACGCGACAATGCGTTCCGGTGCCGTAAGATACGATGCGCGATAATCAATCATCTCGCCCGATTTTTTCGCGCCGTCATGTTTCGCGCGCGAGAAAGGCAGAATGTTACGTTGCTGAATTTATCTGTGAGCAGAGGGCGAGGAAACGGACGAGGAATGGACGCCTTTGCAGAGATTTTTGGTCGCCAATAATCTCACGTCCATACATCCCGTCTTGGAGTCGGAGCAAATCGATCTGGAAGCTCTGATGCTGCTCACGGAAGCCGACATGGCGGCCCTCAAACTTCCGCTCGGCCCCAGACGGAAGCTCACTAATGCGATCGCCAATCGGAAAAAGGCGCTCACCACGCCGGAGAGTGTTATCAAGGACAGTAAATTGTGAAAATAGTATATTGCAATAGCCCTACAGAGGGATGTATTGCTGTTAACGAAATTATCCGTCCGTCCGCAAATACGGTGAAGTAGGTTATTAATATTGGTTTGTGTGCAAGAGATATAAAAATGAAATAGGGAATGATTGTTTTAAAATTGAGATTTTTTTGTAAAAATCGCATAAAGTAATCATTAGACAAATTTTTAAAAAATTTTAAATTATTAATTATGCAATATCAGAAAATTCTTAATATTGAACTTCTTTGTGCCTTGTAATTCTATAGTCTACGTATTTTCCTATCATTACTTGATCTCATTGGCTAAATTATACATCCTTATTATGTAAATGATTACCAGAAAAACTTATGTTAAAAGATTAGAAAAATAAGGAAAAGAGAGAGAATTAAGTAACGAAATAATAGATAAGTAAGAGAGAACAAACAGTTCGCGCCATAATCAAAGAAGAAAAATTCAATATACTATAATATACTGCCATAAAATATACCATCATTAACATTGCTCTATTCAATGTCAGCCTGACCTGTTATTCTATATAATTAGATATATATATATATATTATTGTACTATACACGAAATTTTTAAAAATTTTCAAATTGTAATAAAAATATGTACACTTTTATCATAATTTTTTTTATTTAACAGCCTTAAACTTCACGAAAGAAATTGAGTGTCAGAATTTAAATATTTTAATTTATTAATAACGAACTGTAGTTGCTTAACTAGGACTTGGATTATTTATGTTCGAGGTATAGTTACTAAATTTCCTTATTATTGATAATAATAATGATAAAAAATTGACATATTTATCTTTTAGAATCTAATGCGAATTTCAATGAGTAATCGTTTAATTGTATGTGACGATATTAGATTTTTATGTTTTACAATTATAACCAGGGGCCGAATGTTCGATTTCGATGTTGCGCGTGGAGCACCGCTGCGTGCATGTCGGGTCTTGGATCTCGGATGCGAGTGTGTCGGGAGCTATATTGTTTACATCTGGTCTCTTCGAGAAATGTTGCTATCTCACTTCAGCGAGCACCCAACACACTCGACATACGCAGTGGTGCTCCGCGCGCAATACGGAAAATAGCATCGAACATCGGGGCTCTAAGTATTACTGAACCCTAATAACAATAATTGTTGATTATATATTATATGGATAATTATATAGATTGCATTTCATGCATTAATTTTGTGCAACGTTGTGTCTAGTACATATTGAATCTACAAATAGCACAAAAATAATATAATGTATAAGATAACAAGATTTATTTGAGATAAATAATTGTATAACGAAATTTCACATCAATTTCAAAAAAATTACAAATGCAGTGATGAAAGATGTATATTTTGTACGAAAGGAATGCCCTGGAATCATTCTAGGTATTCCTTTATGATTAACGTATAATATATATCTTCAATTTATATTTGCAATTTTATTGTTAATTTCATAATTAAACCTTATGTAATTCAAATTCATAATTTTAATAAGCTTCATAATATTGTAACATAAAATCGATACATAATATGTGGAGTAAAGGCTTGAATCCGAGACTGCCGATTACGAATCAACGTGCTCGCGCACTGAGTCATTCGTTACCCCACGTTTTATGTATGACAAATATATAAATACGTGTATACACGTGTATACACATACGCGCGCGCACACACACAAAAGTTTCTATTAGGAGAAAAAGTGTTACGTGTGGGGTAGAAAGATGCCACGGCACAGGTTTCTTTTTCTCGTGATTTATTTGTAAATGATTATCTTACAAACAAGAGGCGCAAAAATATACAAGCTTCTTATGTTCGCAAGAAAGTAACAGCACCATTTCACGCCTTGCCCATGAACGCGTCGTGCCCGACCAAGGCGTCATGTTTCGTGCAAGTCTCATGTCACGGTACACTCGTTCTCGCGACCAGTGCACCAATGCAACTTGCGGCAATGTGCATCGGAATAACAAGAAAAGGAAAGGGGGAGATACGCTCGTAAAAAATTTTTTTGGTGCCTCGCGTCCGTCGAACGTACGCGCTTACTATACGTTCCTTGCGTATCCACGAACGTACTATGAAGTACAATATAACTGTGAACGATATAATATACAAGTGATCCCTCCTGACTCTCTTCACCTCCGCTTTTTGTTTTTTTTTTTAGCCTATGAATACACTATTACACCGGTCCTGGTATCATATTGATTTCGGTATATTCTCAAATTCTTTTCTTTCTTTTTTTTAGAAACGTCTGTTAGGCGCCTTCATTGTCGCATTATTATACATTTATATATTCTCATATAAACATATCGTTATAATATCTCATAAACATAAAATGATATTCCATACAATTCATATTGAATTTTAATATAGATATTTTTATGTTCACAAAAAGAATTCCCTTTGCGAACCGCATTTGTAGAAATTATTGAACTCTTTTTGAATTAAATATGTTATAATTTTTAATACGAATTAAAAATTACGTAACACGTCGTCTAATAAACTTAATTATATCCTAATCAACAAAATCATTTCAATTTCATATTTGCTCGATGCATATCATACCTATATGTAATCTTATAGCGGCCCACAGATATAATCCCGACGAGATAATCCTTCCTGATGAGAAAGGGAAAGCTACCTCGCGTGTGGGAAAATTTTTTCGCCGACCTCGCAAGTGTCGTTCCGTCGGCCCCACGGGTGGCCTGTATTACGCAAGATAGAAAAATGCCAATTACACCGGCGAAACCGCGTACTCAAGATGCTTGCTCGCTAATGAAAAAACGAGAGAAAAAGAAGTACAGTAATTGCCACTGATCTGTCGTCCGCTTGAGAGCGACTCTCGGAAGTAAAGAGAATGCGAGGGGATGCGAGCGAGAGTGTGACTCGCCCCCCGTAGTACTCTTCGGTAAACTCGAGAACGGACTCTCGATTTTCTCTCAAATGGATGTCAAACATCACGATCAAGGATGGACGTTTCTCGATTATACGCGGACCCAGAAGACGTACCACGAAACACATGGAAACGGAAACATGAAAACAGATGTCGGTGTTCCGGTACAGAGTTGCCCCGACGTCACGCACGCACACACGTGTCGGCCGTCGGGTTTTGGTGCGCTCGCTTTACGGGGTAAAGTGTACCTAAGTATGGCATCTTCGCATACGATAATTACCTAATTAATGTATTACTTTCTTCTATATTCATAGTTATACGAAAAGAACGACATTTACACGGAGGATAGCTTCCGACAGCTGGAACGGGCGAGGGAAGAAACGTGTGTTTTAAAAACCGAGATGCGAACGTACAAATTTTTCAATCGACTGTTTGTTTTTATCTTTCTTTTTTTTTTTGTTGTACATCAATCATGAAAGCAACACCTTTCTTCCGTGATCGTTTAATTCGCACGTGTAGTAAGACGTGGTGTAAGCGATTCGCTCGCGAAAAATAAATTCTCCACGGTTGTTGCGGTTGTTTCTCACTTTGCCGCGAGGCTCTCGGGTCCTGCATCGCGATGTCGATCTTCGTTCCCGGAAAATGTGTGTGTTTGTGTGAATCGAGAGCACAGAGTCGTCGATATAATTCTAAACATTTTAACTGCCGATCGCACGGTATCATTGATAAATATTGTTAAAGCTATCGCATAGTAGTTAATACTAGTAATGATAATATTAGCGATATATCTATGTTTATTGTTTACCGTTATTAGCGTACGCTATATTTACAACTGAACAACAATTTTTTTCCTTTTTTACTCCTCTCACGAGTGTGACGCTTTCGAACGATCTTGCGAAGAAACGAATAGAAATGTACGTTTGACTTCTTACTGTAATTTTCGAAGAGCAACCGTTCGCGATTCTACGCGTTCCACGAATACGTAGATCTCGTATGTATTACCTCGTCGAATCGCAGCGGATTCGACGAGATAAAAAAAATCGTCTATCAATTCGAGTGCGGCATCTTCGAAAATTCAGATAGAAGTAATATGAGGCATATAGTTAAAAATAATGTACATTTGTAATCATCACCTTCGTTGGGGGGGGGGGGGAAGGAGGGCTCTCACTCTCTGGCACAAATCGTTAAACGTAACCGTTAAGCGCCTTTTTTACAAAATACATCGTCATATATATATGTATATATATAAGTACATAAATTATATATGTACATATAGATTATGTATATATATTATGTATATATATAAAATATATATGTATATACATATATGTACACATATATACACGTATACAGATATTGCAATCATTATCACACCTGACAAAGTCTACGTTTTACGTAAGTTCTATATAGCGAACACATTATTACCGCTCCTGCGGAGCCGTGGAATATTAAATCCATTTTTTTTTCTTATTAATAGAATGTTTAACGCAGACCTTGTTCGGGATGTAAAGCTTGGTATCTTCCTGCTGATTCATTCTCTTCTCTCACTAACCTATGCACCAACGAAAGATTAACTGAATTTATACTATCTCCTGATTTTTTCTTCTTCGACGCGTTGATATCGAATTCTTACAGAATTCCAACAGATCAGACACATGCCTGCCTATCTTATATCTTGCCCTTCGTCTTGCTTCTCGTACAATGGAAAGTGTTACAGTAAAAGTTTGGTTTACCACGATAAAAATTCATAATGAGATCTCTTCAATAAATAATTCTGATGCCCCTCGTAACATTTACAGAACTAGCACTTTTCATGTAGCTGAGAAGCGAAATACTTCCAGCACTGTATTTTCTTTTCTTGGGAGTCTTCGATTATATCATATAATCTTGTAATTTGGATTCTATAAATATTTTACAATTAGTAACGTATGTATTTGGCCACGTAAAATAGAAGCCGAACAATCTGGGCAATAAAATAACCATTTCAATCTATCTTACAATGACGCATACGATGAAATGCAACAGATGCGGGATAGAAAAAAAAATGAATAATAAAAGAGAATTATATATATATATTACACAAGAAAGATAATAGACTCAAATTTATTACATTCGGAGAACAAGAATATAATGAATTAATTTTGATCATTCACGAAATAAAACTTAAAATAGAAAAAATTTAAAGTTTATCACCGCATTATCATCATTTTCTACCGTTTCTTATTCTCTTCGTATCTAGCTATCATCAACAAAGCGATGTGAATCAATTCGTTGATTGCCAATTATCCAGAGGATTAATTGCAAACAATCACGGTAATAATAAAAACAATATTTCAAACAAGGTACTTGATGAATTTCAGTAATGTGATAACAAATATTTTGCACTCGTATCTTCTCCCTGTTCCATTCTGACATCAATTATCCAACAATTTTCGAACACAAAAATATTGTTCGTTTTTTTATCTTCGAGAATTTCGAGATTTTCCGCGTGTGATGTAAAGAAAATATTTGAGATATCAACAATATTGTTTCACAAGTTATTAGAATGCTTCTCAGCCGTTATAAATTTTGATACATATATCGATATATGCATTGACATTTACAGACTCAGTTTCGGATAATGTCATACCCCTGGGTAAAAAAAAAAAAAAAAAGTTCTTCGTACGTTGATTTACAGATCGACAAAGTGACAGTCTCATATACAAATTCTTGCACGTAAAGGTCAGACCGATCATTGTGGGCACTTTTAAACAGTTGTTATTAAGACACGTTCGTGTGCTCTCACTTGCGTAATTTTGTATGTATAAACAAGAAGTTTAATTACATATACAATTACATATATACACATCTATATACTGTACGAGATTTCGCGAGATTACAAATTTTTCACGAAATCGCGTATAAGAGTCGCGGGGAGATACAAACTTTTTTGGATCGTGAATGAAATATTAATTTGCCAATATACACAAAAATATACCCATAAATATGTGACGCGCGTGTTGCATTACAAGTACGTTGTTTCAAATTTTAAGCGCAAAAAACATACGCCCAATCTACATAGATCTGTTAAGGGAGATGTGAATAATTTTGACCGTTATATAAATCGAGATCGGCAGTAGATGCGGAGACACATACGAACGTGCTTATCTGGCAGTGTGGACCACTACCGTTTCCCTCAAATGACAATTACACATAACCGGGAGTTATGTAGGGGAGCTGAGCTATTAGTCATTAATCGGGTCGATTAATTAACAGGGGAACGAGGGAGTAAAGCTACCGTACGCGTCGCGCGCCGTTACAGTGTATTACGCATACGTTTGTGCGTGGGTGATCCCATGTCCACGTCATGCGAAGCAGGCCGTTTGTGATGCCGGGCCAATTCGTTGCTAATAAAGGCCGACAGTTCGGCTTGTCTTCCGCCACGCCGAGAAACCGGAGAACCTGGGAAAATTTAATGTCTCTCTTATTGTCCGCGCCTGTCACTTGTCATGCGTTATTGCGCGTTAAGCCCGTATTAGACTAAAGATTGAGATTGGATTGAGATTTAACCAATTAGAAGAAAGAAAACCAATCTCAAATTTAGAATGAACTTTGTTTTGCTTGGTCAAATTCCAATTCAATCTTAAGTCTAATACGGGCTTTAGAGTGTCTCTGCTATTAGTTTATCCCAATTAAATGCGTGCTTTCTCTCAAACGCGTGCATGAAAATCAAAAATAAATCTGTCCCGTTAGTCTATATTCGCGTGCATCACAAAGGAAATCACAAAGATAAATCTCTCGTGTAAATCTGTCTTTGTCTAATCCAATTCTATTTAAAGTTCAATGAAATATAATTGAATCTCTCTTGAATCAGAACGTATATTACGATATAAACATTTTAAAGTCAAGTAGAAACGTTGCGACTGCAATAAATAGTATTAATTGTAAAAAAAAAAAAAAATTCATAAAAAATTTGAAGAATACAACATACCCGATAGTGCTTCTCTAAATGTGTGTAACTCAGGATCTGGATCAGTGCCTGTTGTTGGCGCTGGAGCAATAACCATACTCGGCGTTTGACTATGCGACGACGGGGAACCGCATACCATCATACGGGGTTTGGGTGAACTTCTGCAACATTGCCAACGTATTGCAGCCTTTAGCAAGCACAATCGACACTTATTTTGTTTAAAATATCATTAATTCATTAATATATAGTCATATATTAATATAATATATTAATAATTCATTAATTTACAGTCATTTATTTTTTAAATTTAACTTAACGAAACATGTTGTCTATACATTTACAAATGCCTATATGTTATAAAATTAAAGTACACAACAATAATCTAAATTAATAATTCTCTCGGAATGAACTACGGTAAAGGTAAACCTGTGTGGATGCGAACGAGGTGGAGGTGGTTTTCCAGAGAGATATGCAAGAAGATCTTCCCTGCGAATCATACGTCTTTTTTTCCTAGCCCAATTCATTATTTCTTTACAACGTTTCTGCTTGCCCAGTTCCACTCCCAAATCGCTGCATCGCCTCATACAATCCACTGAATCTATTTAAACAATTCTTGATTAATTTTACAGACAAATGCAAATTAAGCCTTGTACATCGACATGCACTAATTATAAAATTTAAAACACAATATAAAACTTATGATACAAATAAACGTAATAAAATAGTATCCAAATTATTTTATTACGTTAAATTTTGTATATATAATCAACACTCTTCATTTATCAGATGCTTAATTGTCATTTCATTTCGGTAACAATGTTGCTTCAATTGACGTAACAAATTATATAAAAGCAAGAAATACATTTAAATACATTTTTTATGTTTTATATTCTAAGTATCTATAATAGCAATACAATAAAAGATCAATATAAACAAATATATAATAAATATATAAAAATACATAATATATAAATAAAAAATATATAAAGAAAACTCTAAGTAGCATTTTTTTAGAAATAAAAAATTGAAAGTACGGATAACAATCGCGAAAGACGAATAAGCCATTATGCTGGTGAAGAAGGAGAATGCCTTTGTGTTGTCACGAACGTCAAGTTGATATTTTTATGGTTGTTATCTCTGTCGTCATTGATAACATGAATAATTTGATATCCTTATAAGAACGTTATCAAAATAGTCATTAGTCATTAATGGAGATATCAATAACTGTATTCTTTTGCTGTGTAAAATTGACCTAATTTCGCCCTTCGCTCCGAATTCTATTAAGATTTCACACACTACACGTTCAACGTGTGATGTCAAAATGTTACAAAAGCACGTTCTCCTTTCATAAATGTTATACGAATAACGGATCGCTCTTGACAGATATTTGATTAACTAACGGGTTCTTCACTTGTCATTATTTTTGTCATAAACACATCTCGATGGACGGTCCTTTTTCGCACAGAAGTGCAATTCGCTATGCAATGCAGCTCGACGTTAGTCATGCTAATTCAGGGATATACATGTATGTATGTATATAAGGGATATATAAAGCCATAATTTATGCGTTGATTGAATAAAAAAATTAATAAATAAAACACTGTCTAAAAACCTTGCTTCAAACTGACGCGTGGCATTGGAGCAATTTTATCGGATTAAATACTCGCCTGCGTGTCACACAAATCACATGCTACTCGGAATTTATATTCAGACGTACAACGTGCCAAAAAAATATGACCAACAAATTGCGTAATCAATCAACCTGCAAGTTATCGGAAGAAAATAATCTCACAGATAATCCGAACACGGTTTTCAATCCGCCGCTACGGTTACAAATCCTCACTGTTCCCCATTGTACTCGTGAACTCGATACAGCTCGCAATTAAGTCATTAAAGAAACTCTACACGGAAATTAAATTTCTCCCGAGATCCAAATGAATTATGCGCGCGCGTTAAGTTCTACGCATTGCGCTACGAAATTACGCGTTTCAACAACAGGCGAGAGGAGACCGCGTGCCGGAGTGGATGCACGTCGTCGTCGATCCGCAAATTCCTCCGTGCCACGTTAAACAGCAGCGGACGCTCGTAAGGTAAACGGTACCAGTGGTCTGAACGTGTATCTATAGCTGAACACAAAAATTTATTTTTAAATGATTTTTTTCATAATATTATAATTTAATTGTAATCTTTAAATATTTTTACAATTAAATTTTGATATTATAATAAAAAAAAGTAATTGAGATCAATAAATTTTGTGTATGTACGTGTTCAGATATAGTTCAGCCACTGGTACGTTTACCTCATGTGTATTTCACTCTCGGTGCCGAATAAACAGCTGACCCTGAGCGGTCAGCCATTATTATCGGGGAAGGGGAAGGGGCCATTTTCGTCCCGTAATGACGGTCGCACGCTCCGCGCGTTCGCGATACATGTACAATGAGAGGACAAACAAGAGCAAACACGATGCGAAGAAGACAGTAGGGAACAAAGATTGGAACGTTGCGGAGAAGGTGACGCGCTTCGGAGCGCCGCAGCACGAGGCGCGGAGATGGCGGTGACGGGGGGAGAGAGAGAGAGAGACGACGAGGAGGGGGGAAGGGGGAGGGGGAAGAAAGCGACGGAGAGGGTAAGGGGCTGCGCGCTCGTGTCGTTTATCTAGCGGTTGACAATGGAGCACACCATAAGGACGTAGAGAGAGAGGCACGCACCTTTGTACAACGATGTGACAGTACCGGCGGCCGTCTGAAAGGGCACCCATAGCGAAACGCCCAGCGTGCGGTCTGCAAGAGAGAACAAGAAAATAAATCCAGAGGAGGTTAAAAACGGAGGGGAGAGGGGGGTGGAGCGGGGGGAAGGGAGGGGGGATTCGATCGATAATTGTCGATCGGAATTTTCGGGGTACTGCGAGAGACACGTTTGTAACGAGAACGAGAACGTCGATCGACGAGCGAGATTCCCACGGGATTCGCACGAGGCTCTGTCTCGATTCTCGCGTAAATGTCGCGAACAAAATGGATGTTAATCGCGAGACGGACGGAATTCGCGTTGCGGAGGGGAAGCGACCTTGGGGGGGATCGCCGTGGCAAAATGAGGGGAAGCAAAAAAAAGAGAGAGAGAGAGAGAGAGAGAGGGATAAGGGAAGGGAATCAGGTCCTCGCGCGCGTATCGTCGAAATCGTCATCGATTCGAGGGATCTACCTTTGTACAACTGGGCGATGGCCGACGCGGTCGTTTGGAACTTCGTCCACATCTGCTGCGAGTAGATCTCCTTCTCGTTGTGCAGCTGATCCTCGTAATTGGGCTCGGACTCGAGCGCCTCGACGCACTGCTGCTCCCAGTTGCTGTACCAGAGGTCCATAATCGGATCGTCCTCGCTCCTGTCGTCGCTCATCGCTGCGCCGCGATCCGCGCGATCGGCGCACACCACCGCTGGCTTGCCTGCTCCGAGTGCAACCTCACGCACGCACGCACGCACGCACTCCCGCACACCACGCGCGGCGCACACCACACACGCGCGAGAGTAAGAGAGAGAGAGAGAGAGAGAGAAAGGGAACGAGAGAGACTGTGGGAGAGGGGGGAGGCAGAGAGAGAGAGCGAGCGCTCGTCGCGAAGATACCCTCGGCAGAGTGTGCGGGGAACCAGAGCGAGAGAATATAACGCCTCGCCCACCCACCTCGCGCGATTAATACACGCGCACGCGAATGTATGCGGGCTGCTCGGTGTGTATCACGCACACGCAACTGTCGCGAGACCACACACAGCTCCTCCGACTCGCGAGCAGCTGAAGCAGCTTCGACGACGATAACGATGACGACGACGATGACTGCAACGTTTGACTGCCTTCTCCTCGCTCGCGTTCACCACCACCCAATCCGCGCACCAGACCTCTCCACCTCTCCTCTCTCGCGCTCGCTGTCTCGCGCCTCTCCGCGTCGCCTCGCGTAGCCCACACGTAGGCCTTCGCCCGCAAAAATCAAGTAGTCGCGGACATTACGATACACGTCGTCCCCGCGTCGTCAGAGACACACTCGCGGACATCAAATGTACGTCGCACACGGTCATTCGATATTCGTGAGAGAGAGAGCGTCCAGATTACTCCAGATAGTCCAGATAGGCAACTCCACTGTCCACACGGCACACACACTCTCCGTGGAGTCGAGCGATCAGTGATACCACCAGATACCACCAACCGTGCGAAGAGACTAATTTCCCTAGTCCTCTATTACAGAAAAGCCTCTTCTGTCAGGGAATAGGGATATCAACATAAACACGTGGATCCTAGAATAGATAGGCAAGAGAGAGAAAGAGAGAACAACACCTGATTGTTTCTTTTCTCTCCAGCGTGACAAGAGTTGAACAGAGAGAAAAAACGACCTGCATAAACTAGGCTTTAGAGCCTTTAGGCTACGGTCCACATAACAAATGCGTTCTTTGATTGGTCAATTATAAATATTCTTTCTTTTGAATAGTCAATAGACAGTACTTCAATATTTATAAATATATGTAGAGATGTTCATACAGTACTACAGTCGTGGACATATCGGTTGCGACACTTTTTTTTATAGGTTTCAAAACGCACTAATATTTTGCAAATGCGGACCACGATTGGTGTTATACTGCCTCTAGACTAAAGATAGTACATCGTGGTTCGCATTTGCAAAATATAAGTTATCTATGAAATATATTATATATATTATATATATTAGTTATCTATAAAGTATATATTACGTATATTAAATATAAATTAGAAACCTATAAAAAAAAAGTGTCGCAACCTTTTAGTACATATAAATATCAAATGGACCGCACTCATGGAAATTTGCTTATTCATGAAAGGCATATAAATCAGTTATGTGGATTACTGACTGCTACACTGAATAGATTTTTCAAATATATCAAACAATTTAAATGTATATAGCTAAAAGTATATATAAGTTTATTATATTATCTAATAAATATTTAACAAACAATATGATTAAATATTATACATTAGCTAATAATCTCACGTTTGTAAAATACTAAACATAATTTAAAAAAAAAAGAAAATGTAGGAATAATATAAAACATTTGTATAGTATATTATACTACACATAAATATAGAAAATCAACAAAATCTACATTGCTAATTAATGCCGTGCTTTCCGACTATTCCTAATATTATGTGTATAAAGCCAACGTGTATCGTACAGTTGTTTATTTAAACAAAAATACATTTGTTAAATAATTAAAAATGGTATAAACACTCGTTACACTAGCTATGATATAGATGCCTTTGCAGGTTGTCTTTTTTAAATAATATATGTTGATTCAGGCGCATTTTCTAAAATCCAATACCTCTGCCTCTCGTGCAGCATCTCGTATTTTTGAGTATTTTTTTTTTCCATTACATGTGCGGCGTTAAATTGTCAACAATAGGTTTCTGAATATTCTTCCTCTCCAAACAGTGCAGGCATACGTATTATAACGTACAATTCTAACAGATATTACATGATAATTGAATTCCATCCCGATTAAATTATTGCTCGTCATTTTCAAATATGATCCCTCTTCTGTTACGTAGCGATAAGAATGTCGATTTAAACTTTCCGTTGAAAACTGAATTTCCTATTCTTATCACAGCTAAAGCACACTGTGTAAAATAAAAGATATCAAAGATTGCGTTCTCCTTCAGCATTTAATATACATTTAAAAATCAATAGCTCTCATGCGTGTTACAAAGTAATGTTGGAATCAATTGTTTAAGCTATACATCGCGACGTTTACAATACAGTTGTAAAAATTCATATTTTAATCACATGCATTTGTGTGAGTGTGTGTGTGTGTATGGTGTGTAGACTATAGAAATGTACCTTTACGAAAGCGTACATATTTACAAATGTTTTTGCATAAATGTTGCTGCACATAGAAATTACAGGATATTTCGTTTCGCTATATTGATGACGCAAGAGAGCGCTTTCCCTTGATAAATGAAAATCGTGTATTCTCGCTGTAATACACGAAACAGGACTGGGCGCACAGCATAAATATATATATAAATTATAAATAAATAAGTTCTAAAAACAATTTGAAATTTTACGTTTAGCCTTAATTCGATTCATTTGATTTCGGGGAAAAAAAAACGTTATTTACACTTTTTTTTTAAGTATCTTGAGACGCGCTAGCTTTCTTTTTACCTTTCATGTCGTACAGTCTTTGCGAAATTCATGTATCTAATTGAATAATTAACACAACCATACCTATATACCTATCAAAATAAAGTCAAATTAAATCGAAATCGATTTTTGCACGACATCGCGAGTCTTAAAAGATATACGAATGGAAATGCCTAAGTAATGACTCCCTGAAATAATGATAAAAATTATTACGAGTTACTATCCAAAACAATTATGGATTATGCTTGCTGCGATACATTTTGTTATCGTGCCGAGTGTGTGTGCCATCATTTCGTATTATAATAAAATTACTCGATATATAACATTTTCTCGAAAGCTTCTCTAAATTAAGTTCAAAATGTTTTACGATGAATAGCCCGTATACCGTCCTCGTCGAATTCTTTTTTGCTCACCCACATCTTCTTGAAGGTGTCTAAAGAAGCCAAAATGGAACCCCCGATCCAAGTGCTGTATAATCGTTCCTGAGGCGCGGATATCTGTTACAACAGAAATAAGTTTATTATGCTGTCTTTTTTACTCGTTATTCACGTTTTATTTTCACTTTTCATTCTTCGCCTCCTTACCCTTATTTTAATGTCCTTTGGCGACATCCTACGAATCTCCGATAACAATCTGTCACCGAAACCCTAAATAGTAATTATGAGAATCTTGTTACATCAGTAGGTAATTTTTGTATAATAGAAATAAGAATATAAAAAAAATATTTTTTTTATATTCTTTCTCCAGTCTATATATACTGATTTTTGTGCTTACGCGGAATAATGTCGATCCTCCCGACAATACGATATTTTGGAACAGAACCTTTCTCAAATCCAAATCGGACTTCTGAATGGAATACGTTAATACTTCATGAAGGCCTTCGCATTCCTCGCCTATCAGATCTGGTCTAAACAGCACTTCGGGAGCTCTAAATCGTGCCGGGCCAATCTGCATTGAATGAGGCATGTAGGTAAGAACAAACTTTAAACTCGCTATCTCAAAGTTATATACGACTGAAATACTTTTCCGTGTCAATTATTGCCAAATTCAAGTTATTATTACATTACCTCCAAGTGACTGCCGTCAGGTAACACATACTGAAACTTCTCCGTCTCTATTGTTTCTTCTTTTTGGGGATTGCTGGCGAGGTAGCACGCTCGCTCTTTAATTATTCTGACAATTTCGAACTCCGCCGTGGTCTTGAAATTAATGCCCTCCTTGCGTAAAAGTAGCCTAAGGTGCCTCGTAACGTCACGTCCTGCTATATCAACTCGCATTATACTGTGAGGCATAGCGAAACCTTCGTAGATAGGCACAGCGTGCGTAACACCGTCGCCAGCATCCAGAACTACTCCCGTGGTTCTGCCTGTCGCGTATCTGTAATTAATGAATAACGAAGATCATTGTTGCGCGATGCAAAAACGAACCTTCAATTGTCGAAAACAGTATAACTCTGACAGCGTTTTCGGATGAAGCGGGTTTGATCGCTCCGAGAGCGATTAATGACGTCACGTGCTCTGCTCGTCCGATCAGAAATCTAAAATAGAGCATGTAACGTCGTTGAAATCTCTCTCAAACCAGCTCCGTTCGAAAACGCTGTGAGGTTTTAAGAAGCTAAAGGAAGCGTAAGAGATTCTTCCAGAAGTTAAAAGCTGCAAATCATTCTAACACATTATTGCAAACGGTAAATGGCTACTTACAAGCTAAGTACAGCTTGCATGGAAACAAATAAAGCTGGGACATTAAACGTTTCGAAAAATATCTCGGCTGCCTTCTCGCGATTCTTCCTGGGGTTTAGAGGTGCCTCGGTAAGCAAGACCGGATGCTCCTCACTGAACGTAGCTAACTGATCTTTACTGTAAACGTAAGACCAGATTCGCTCCATGTCGTTCCAGTCTGTGACCACGCCGTGTTCCATTGGATACCGAAGAGATAAAAGGCCACGATGCTCCTCCGCTATTGGACCCACGAACAGATCTCCTTCCAAAGCACCCGCCATAACACGTACATGTTTCGGCCTGCCAATGCTAAAAATAGAAATTGTGTATTAATTTCTGTCATCAATCAGGTAATGCCAATGCTACATACTAATGTACAAACAAAAATTCTAATTTTTTTTTTTTTAATATCTTTCATATCGTGTATTAATTTATATTTTTAACATCATTTCATCTTCTAACATTGGCTGTGTTGAACAGAGAAAACAGATCAGTGAGCGCTCAGTGATTCTTTAATATAATTGGTTCTTGCCTTTAGATCTTCGCTGAATCCAAGTGCAGAAATCAATAGCAATAACGAATCATTAAGCGCTCACTGTCTGTTTTCTCAGTTCGACACAGCCAATGTTGAAAGATCTCTGCTGAACGTAGCTATTTTGATTAATTTATATAATATACATTTCTATACATATTCCACTTGTTTTTTGTCTTTATCCACAAAGTAATATTTCCCTCAAAAAAATAATAAATTAGAAAATAATTCTTGAACTTCAACTAATTATAAGAGTAACGTCGACCAACCATATCGAATAATGGCTGTATCTTCTTGCTAACACATTAATTCTTTGTTACTTTTGACGTAAAAGGACCAGGAACAATAAATACAATTCAAAGTTTTGCTGCATATAAAATTCTGTCGATCCAGTCAATTCTCTGGTCAAGTCAATAAAAAAGCTTAAATCATCCGGTACCCTTAACATGTCATCGGAATGACTTGCCACCTTCCGAGCAGCTTCCAAAAACAGAAGGCACGCTGTCACGAATGTCAATAGCGCCTCTCCCTGCTACTTACTAATTCGGAAATCTGCATTTAGGTATCTGGTCGCCCGCGAATCCCGCCTTGATCACGCCGGATCCCTGAACAAAAACAAAATCAGCTGTAACGACTAACTGTTATCGATTCTAAAACGAGAAAGGGTTTATTGCTTATCACATTGCCATCGTCATCGTCATCATTGACACCGGATGTCGATAATAATTCCCGACGACGTTCGCGGACGGGAAACGGGATAGGAATTAACAGAACACGGAACCGGCAATGCGACGAGGCGCGAAGCGTCCGTGTTCTCGAGCGAGATAAGCCTCCCCTCATCTGCGTTGACGAACTGACATGGTAGTTTGACACATCGCTCGCTTTCTTAGGCCCAGGAGGGGAACTGGAGGGCACTTACGTTGTCGATTACCACCGGCTGATTGACGATCACGTCGTACGGCTCCATCGTACGAAATCCGGAATGTGTCCACGCGACTTTGTTTCAATCGAGAACCGACCGCGAACGTAACCCCAACAGGCACACACCTATCCTTCGAGCGAGGCGTCCGAAGGGAGTCATGAAGTCATCGGCGAGCCTGCTGCGATTCGAGGATCGTTTCTCTCGAAGTGCGTCGCGAACAGGAGTGCCAACCGTACCTCCGACAGAGCTGTCTTTACGTCAGGTTAGGTTAGGTTGAGTTGAGTTTGAATTGGGTTGATATCGCGGGATTCCATCGTGTATTGTGATAAATAATGACAAGATCGGTCGTGGTCGAGTGTGGTGTGGTGTGGTGTCGACGGCGTAGAGAGTTGTGGGTCTGCTTTCGGTGCTGAAGAACCCGAGTTCAAATTCGAGAAACATCGGATTTTTTAATTCGATTGCCGCCTCTCATCGTCAGAAGACAATGGCAAACGCCGAGGTATACATACTGTTTATAGTCTGTATATCTTACTATGAAAACCCCTCTAATTAATAGCGTTTTCGATTTGTTGACTCGATCCGACTCCGAGTCGATGGTCTGTTCTTTTTAGCTATAAAAAAATAGTTAAAGTATACAAGAAACGCTAAAAAGAACAGACTATTTTATCTCGGAGTCGGATCGAGTCAACAAATCGAAAACGCTATTAGTTGCAAGCCGATCGCCAGCTTGTTGCGACAGCCAATCCGAAGCATTGATTTCAAAATGTAAGCTTCAGATTGGCTGACGCAACAAGCTTGCGATCGGCTTG
>NW_012026925.1:477615-486003 GCF_000956235.1 Wasmannia auropunctata
ACGTGTGCTCTTCCGATCGATGGTCTGTTCTTTTTAGCTATAAAAAAATAGTTAAAGTATACAAGAAACGCTAAAAAGAACAGACTATTTTGACTCAGAGTCGGATCGAGTCAACAAATCGAAAACGCTATAAGAGAGACTCGTGTCCAGGAGTGGACAAAAAAAGGCTGAATTGTTGATGAAAAGAAAATAAATCAAATAAATAAAGTAATCCAAACAATAAGGAGCGCAATAAATTTATTAATATAGGAAGATTCATTGATTCAATGAATCGTCCTATATTAACAAATTTATTGCGCTCCTTATTGTTTGGATTCCTTTTTTTTTTAATAAAAATTGAAATAATTGGTTATTAATTATCTACTTGATTTTAAAAAATTACTACAGCTGCTCTTAAAATATAAAGGATAAATCTTATCTTTATTTGGATATTAAAATTATTATTGTATCTCTTTCAGATTTTTATGCATTCAAAATTGTGTTATTTTAATAAATAGATTATGTCATATTTTTTACGGCTTTAATGTAATTTTTCCTTTTATTGAAATGATACATAATATTTTTTTCGCATAAGTTTAACAGAAATTAATGATAACAAACGATTTTATTTAGACACTATTTCTATTAAAATAAAATAAAATTTATTCTTTAAATAAATATTAAATTTTTTTATGTGATGACTCAATGTAATTTGAGAAATGCGCGAATGAAAAGAAAATATTTATTTTAGCACATTATGTTGTGATAACAATAATTTAATGCTTTAAAGCATTCGTTATTGCTTGTTATTTACCATAATATTTTATGATTAATTCCATGATTATTTGTTTAAAAATATATATTCCTTTTATATTTTTTAAATTGAGTGGCTTGAATGTCAAAAGTTTGTCAGGATTCTGAAAAAAAATATCTATTGAAATCTTGAGAAAATGAAATAATAGATAGAACCATTCACTATGAATGCTATAAAAAAACCTTTGAGTTCTTAAATGAAAATACAATTTAAATTAGTTGCTCTTAAAGATTTATAGCTTAGAATGCATAGATGAAGTTATGGACTAATTTTAATCTCTTAGATTAAGCTATAAATTTAGATGTAAAAATTTTCTCGAACAAATAAAAGGTTTCTTAATCATCTATATATTTTAATATTTAGAAATTATAGAAATATAAAATCAATATTAAGAAAAAAATAACTCAAGATTGAGATTGCCTGAATCTTTTTAACAATTAATTTTTTTAACTATTAACAACAAATTAAAAAACGTGAAATATGTTTAAAATTATGTTCTTTTAAAGAGGAAACTCAGGATTATGTAATTACTTTACGATAAATGGCGTGAAATTAATTTCTACAAACATACAGCTATAAAATTATATGTGAGGACGAAAAAAGAGGTATATTCATTTTTCGTCTCAATGTGGAAATAACATTTTATTATGGTATATTTATATACACATATGGAGCGCCTAATCTTTCATTTTGAAAACAATGATTAGATTATAGTAAGAACTTCTTTTTGCAGAACCATAAAAAATAAGTGTCGTGTTTCCGAGTTATGCTCTACAATCATGAAACATAGCACTTCCTCAACAAGAGCTTAGGATTAGAATATACAAGTTTTCAGTGAATCACAGCCAGGATTTGAAATCTAGCTTCTTTTCATGACAATTGTACGTACACAGTACCATAATCCCATTTACGATTTTGCAAATTATAGCGTATTATATAGAGTTCATGATGAGAATAAGAAAAAAAAATTTTTTTACTCGAATATATGAAAATAAACAATTTGCCTTATCTATAAAATACATCTGCAGTAAGAATATAGAACGTTCCATTGGATCACTGTGCCAAAAAGACATGTATGACAGTAATACAAAACTTGTTGTATAACATTCAAATGTTATCTTATTTTAATACTTACAGAAACATTGTAAGTAGCGCAATTATTTTCGATCTAGAACTCGCGGATGTCGGAGCTCAAGAATATTAGGCCATCAAGATATCAAAGTGTACTGCTTTCCAATTAAATGTAAATGACATGTGCGAGTGTATCGTACACCTATACACATATAATTCAACATGCTTACAAATGTTTTTCTCTTTCACAGACAATACCATGACTCCCATATAACAAATATAAAAAATAAAAATGCAATATACACATAACGTATAATAATAACAAAATAAACAAAATAACAAAACTTTTTCTACCTATCTTAAACACACAAAGTGAAGTCAATAAATCCATATGTTAACTCTGAATGAACACTTCAGTATCTTTTGATTTCACTTTTGGTAAAATAGTTTTGAACGACTGACTTGAATTCAATATACACACATACACACACACGCACAACGCGACATTTAATATATTTCTGCCATAAGTAGTACAACCAAGGAAGTCCAGCCGGTGAAGGGGTGACTTCCCTTGCCCTTCCCTTCCGTGTTCTCGTAATGCTCCCACATGTATCCGGTCTTCCTGTATTGCATAATAATATTCTGTATCAAATTCTTTCGCAGCTCCTGATATATCCTCTTCGCGCTCTCCTGATACGGTCCCATCACGTTAGAATAATGATACGCGGCCCGCACCGTCAAGTAATTCATATTTATCCAGACGGGGCCGCGCCAGTAAGGCGCGTCGTGTTCCGTATTGTATTTCATGTACAAAGGCGACGTTTTCGCGAGCGAGCGCAGTCCGTACTTCGTCCAGAGCAGATCGGGGTCCCGCAGATCCTGCAGTATCTTCCCCAACTGCGGCGAGTCGGGCTCGACGATCTGCAGCATGAACGGGAACAGCGACACGTATCCAAAGGTCGTGTCGACGAACCTCAGAGACGGATCCTCCAGTACGACGCGCTGCATTTCCGGCTGCACATTGGCAGCTTGCTGCTGCTGCTGCTGCTTACGAGACGGCGGTGGCGCGAGCTTCCGCAGAACCACCTTGTCGGTGTGCAAACCGTAGTCGGCGTATGCCTGCGCGTTCGATGACCAGTGCAGCTTGTTCAGCAGGTTATTGTCGGACAGATACTGGAATGTTTCTTCGTACTTCGCGGCGGGGTAGCTCAACGTCTCGGCGATTCTAGCCATGACGCGAGCGGCGAAGGCGATCCAGCAACGCAGATCGACGTGGCGCTCGACGACGCTCGGATGGGAGGCCCGGGGGTAATCGTCCAGGCCGGACGTGAGCGTTTTCGGATTCAACTCCCTGGTGGTCTTGTCGTTTCTGCCTCGCCATCTGTACGCGCTCGGCAGCTCGCCGACTTGCGTGACGTTGTACCACGAGAACCACGTCTGCAGCCGTGGATACAGCTTGTCGAGCAGCCGGAAGTTGTGCAGCAGGTCCTGCTCGTTGCGCTGCAGCATAAAATCCAGCGTCAAGAAGAACGTAGGCGGATTCGCGTTCGTGTTGATCTGCGTTACGAACTCCTCTGGCACTTTGGCCACGGCCTCCTGGCCGAGGATCATCTCCCTCGGTATCCAGCCCTCGACGTTCATCAGATCGAACCAGTGGCTCATAATGTCCAGTTCGATTTCCAAGTCCCAGGCCGAGATTAGTAGACCGTGAAAACCTTCGTCCCACAGGAAACCACGTGGGAAGAAGCTTCTGCTTGGTACGGCAGTGTACAGAGGTGCCTTCCAGTAAGGCACGGGTCCCTTGGTGTACGTACTCTGCACCTGCGAGGTCCCGTAAAAGTAGCCCACCGAGCCTATGAGATTCGAGAAGGCCATCTTCGCGAACGCGACCTCGTCGTCCGTGTAACCCTTGGACTTGAGCTTGAAAACGCCTTCGAACTTCTTCGCGAACGCTTCCCTGCGTGCCTCGAGAGCCTCGTCGTAGTTGTCGCCCGTTAATTTGTCCACTCTGTTGCCGAAACTGCCAGACTCGTAACTGACCTCGATCTCGAGTGGGATCTTCCCCGTCACTTGGGTGACGATAAAATTCGGATCCTTCTTCTTGCCCTCCGGCAGCAACGGCAACTGTTCGCCCGCTAAAACCACGTGCTTCTCGTTGGATCCCTTCTGCGTCGCAACGCGGAGATTCTGCAGGACCGTCTCCTTCAGCACGTTCAGACCGGGCGCGACCGTCGCCAGGAAGGAATGCTCTTCTATGGTGCTATTCACTAAATTCAGGTTTATAGCGAAAGATCCCAATCCCTGCGTGTTTCCCTCTATTCCCGTCAGACGATTGTAATCTCCTAGATTGGCCTTAATCCAACCCTTCGTGCCCTCCTCGATAGCGCTGTAAAACAACAGCGATATCTCTTCGCCAATCCGTTCCTTCTTCTCCGACGACACTGCGATTCTCGCGGTCCAATCGCCACCGTGATACCCGCCGGGCTTCTTCACGAATGTCGTTCTTATAGTCACAGAACTGTCTACTATCTTCTGAACGCCGAATGTTCGCCCGTCGTGCTCCAACCACGCGTATCTAACAATTTAAACATCGATTAGTCGCGTCGGTAAAGACTTTACTCCGACCGAAGGTGATTCCGACTACAGTACCTTTCCAGTTGATCGCCTTGCTCGCACCAGTGCCTAAATCCAGTACCGTCGTGGCGTAGGAAACGTGGGAAATACCACATCAAACCAGTCACCAAGGAGTATGGGTCCCGTGTTTTTAAACCAAAATATACACCGGATCGATAGGTGCCCCAATATCTGTCCGGGACATCCAGTCCAGATGCAATAACAACCTGATTTTTAAACAACATTCGAATCAATTAGGATTACAAATCTGCAGATATCTGATATCGTACATGCACAGAAAATGTATATAAAAGTTGTGTATAAAAGTTATGTATAAAAGTAACATTAAGTACATCACTAATATCTCCAAAACTAATCTCCACATCAATTAAATCAAGACAAACTTTTTTTTTATTGAACAAGACATTGTAATAATTAGATCTATGTGTCCTAGTTTTGAAGAGACTATTCAGTAACGTGTCGCTGATTTTCAAACAATATTCAAATCAATTACAAATTAGAATTACAAATCCACAGATATCTGATGTCGTACATGCACAGAGATAATGTAAAAGTACATTAAGTACATCACTAATATTTCCAAAACTAATCTCCACATCAATTAAAACTCGACAAATTCTTTTTTATTGAACAAGATATTGTAATAATTAGATCTATGTTTCCTAGTTTTGAAGAGATTATTCGATAACATGTCGCTGATTTTCAAACAATATTTGAATCAATTACAAATTAGGATTACAAATCCACAGATATCTGATGTACATGCACAGAGATAATGTAAAAGTACATTAAGTACATCACTAATATTTCCAAAACTAATCTCCACATCAATTAAATCAAGACAAACTTTTTTTTTATTGAACAAGACATTGTAATAATTAGATCTATGTGTCCTAGTTTTGAAGAGATTATTCAGTAACGTGTGTCACTGATTTTCAAACAATATTCGAATCAATTACAAATTAGGATTACACATCCACAGATATCTAATATCGTACACGCAGTATGCACAGAAAAGCGTATAAAAGTACATTACATCACTAATATCTTCAAAACTAATCTCTGCATCAATTAAATCTGAACAAATGTTTCTTTACTGAAACAAGACATTGTAATAATCAGATCTACGTCTCCTAGTTTCGAAGACTCTATTCAGTAATGTATCTTGATATTTTCTATTCTGTCGCATATTATCGACAAGTAGTTCACATCTATAACGCAAGATGTTGGGAATAAGTATAAAATTCCGAAAACAAATTATATACCTTGTTTACGTCATATGGAGTGTTAACTCTCGTTTCGCAGTATCCCTTGTATCCGAACCACATGGCAACGGCCATGCTCACAACAACTATTATAAAATTGATTGGCAATTGCAAGCTGGATCTTGGGCTACTCGTCTTGGGCTTGGACCTTAGTTTCGCAACTTTCTCTGGCGCTTTTAACTGTTTCGCCATTTTAAGTATCCTGAAATAGTACAAGGTCGAGACAACACTTTATCACACTGCAAGCAAGTGCTGCAACACAATGTACATGAAATAAATTTAAGACATCAAAAACTACATCTCTTGAAATAACAAGTGTATATTGGTGTATATACACCGCTTTCACATTCGCGAAATCAAAAGAATTCATTCGCTTTCGTGAAAAGCCACGCGATTGAAGAAAAAAAATTAATTTCCTTTTGTACCCCTCGGTCAATTTTTTTTCATATATATTATTTTTCCAGTCGCCGTCTCTAGAAACACGTTCAACCGGGCACTCTGTCTTCTCCTAACCTGTTATCCGACATCACCGAGCGACATTGTTCAATTAATATATTGTTCGCAACCGTACGTTAATATCTTGTGCACAGAGAGAAGATCGACGGAAATTAATTTTCTTTTACCTATTAATCAATTTTTTTATATATGTATTATCTTTCCAAGTCTCTAAAAAACACGTTTTACAGGACACTCAACTCTGTATCTCATAACCTATTATTTATCCGATGTCACCGAGCGACATTGTTCAATTAATATATTGTTCGCAAACGTACGTTAATATCTTGTGCACAGCGAGAAGATCGATGGAAATTAATTTTCTTTTACCTATTAATCAATTTTTTTATATATTATCTTTCCAAGTCACCGTCTCTAGAAAACACGTTTTACGGGACACTCAACTCTGTGTCTCCTAACCTATATATGCATCCGATGTCACCGAGCGACATTGTTCAATTGATATATCGTTCGCAAATACGTACTGGTTAAAATCTTGTGTACAGAGAGAAAATTGATGGAAAAGTTCCGAGATATCAACAAAATCGCTCCGAGCGAAAGGTGACACAAAAGGTTCATCGATCGCGGAGAGTCGAGGTCCAAGCCACTGTGTCCAAGCTGCCGGGAACGAATCTCGCTTACCTTGCGTGGCAAAACAAAAGCAACGAAACCGACCGGCACCTGTGAGATCTCCTCCCTTCTCTCTTCCGCGGCGTCTAAAATTCGTCGGGATCACCTCGTGCCTCCCCTCGACATATGGCACGCCGGCTTAAATCCAGGTTATCTCCTGTCGAGTCATTTTTCGCATCGCTTCACAAGAACCTAACCTGTCACGCAACCAGAGTTCTGCTCGATTCCCTTCACGCTTCGCGCTCTTCACGGCTCCACTATCGTCAATATTTATATTGCATATTGCGTCCAATCGCGTCTCGAGTCGGCAAGATAAGACGCGATCAAGCATCGTCAAAATTATTCAAAAAAAACTCTGTAAGTATTCTCAAATTAATTCTGCATTTCTCGAATCTCGAGTAGCGACAGAAGTTACATATTTATTGTTGGCGGTGTCAGTCTGTCAGTCCGACGGAAAACGCGAATCCTTGCCGAAATATCCACAAAAATTATAGACTCGTGATTATTAATTAAAATTCGGGATACCTATAGTGATCTGAGTTGTTATAGCGAGATAAGAGACACGAACATCGCCAGAATTAGGGTAACTGTACCTATTAGTGTGCTTTTATAATAAGTCATAAAAATAAACTGTTACAAATAAATAGACAGTGTTTTTTTTTATTAAGTTAAAGTATTAACTTAAAATAAACTGATACAAATAAATAGACAAAGTGTTTTTTTTTATTAAGTTAAAGTATTAAAAAAAACACTGCCTATTTATTTGTACCAGTTTATTTTAAGTTAATACTTTAACTTAATAAAAAAAACACTTTGTCTATTTACTTGTACCAGTTTATTTTTATGACTTATTTAAATATAAAAGTACATTAAAACGTACAGACACACTAAATAGGGACTAATTACCCTCTATTCCAAAATAAATTGAAATTTGAATAAATTGAAGAAGCTTGAAATTAATTTCTTTATGTGCAAAAAAACGGCATTAACAACATGAAACTTTTTCACTCCTTGCTGAAATGCCAGAAAATTAGTGATGAGATTATATTAATTAAAACTGATCGTAATACTCAGCTGCTGACGCAAATTTTTCATGAAATATTTTTTTGGAATATCAAGAACATTCTATAAATATTTCAGGAATATTTAGCATCTAATTGAGACGTCGAGACGAGATTAATTAAAACGCCAGACATCGCAGGGATATTATATTCCAAGACTCTCCGTACTGAAATTAAACTGTAATTAATTAATATATTTCTCAAAATAAGGGGCAAAGACGGCGCGATCCGACAGAAACACGTTGCAATCTTTTGCAATGATTTATCTTCTTTCTTTATCTATGCCAAAGTCGAAATAGACATTAAAATCTAGGTTTAATAAATCAAATAAAGGTATAAAAATTTTTTCGAATTATTAATCATTCACTTCTAATCAATCAAATCGCGACTTCATTTTCTAGACATACCACAAAATCAGTTTATATAGATCAAAATACAG
>NW_012026925.1:486023-529322 GCF_000956235.1 Wasmannia auropunctata
AAAAAAAAAACTTTCTTATACCGATATATCTTGATTAACTTCAGAGATCGCGCATCCGCTCCCTTACAAGTCAACAAAAGTGCGTCGCTTAACAGTTTTTAATTTATTTATCCAATAGTTTGCGTATATTACAAATAAAGCGCTGACTATTACACACGGTAATCACATATTTAGGGAAGAGCACGTATATTACGCCGTTTACATTAGTTCGCTATCGTTTGATTTAATATTCAACGTGTCTTTTTTTTTTCTTTCAATCGCCGGAGGGAAGTCAGGCGGAAACGGCGGGGAGGAGAGAACACACAGATTTCTATATAAAATCTGTGGAGAAACACGCATTGAAGAGATCCTCCTCTCCTTTCCGTTCGCACACCCGGATCGATCCTGTATATCCAGCTGTACATACAAATCCTCTTCCTCGATCGCGCTATCGCCTGTTATAGCCTTCCACTTAGGTGGCTCGGGAATGCCGGCCTTTACGAACCAATATGTTCCCCGACAAGGGGAACCACCGACGTCTTCGTGGTGCTCGTGGAGCTCCCCCTCCTTCACATCTTGTTGAAGATGAGCCGTTAGAGCAATAACCGCGTTATGTACAATGTCAGCGGGAGTCGCGGGCGTTCCCCGGACGTGTCTCGACGTGTCGCATCGTTAAAAGAAAATAAAAAAAAATAAACCAGATGCTGCCTCGGAGAACACGTTCGCGAGGCGTTATAAGACATGATGTCGTATTTACTCGATATAAGCCTTAACCGCTCGCTCACAATTACATTATACCGACGCCCTAAACTTTAATACAGCGAGTCGGTTGCGTATATTTATATATATATATATTTTTTATTTTATCCCTTATATAAATACACATTTGTTCTTGTGCGAACGTTAGGTGCTTCCTCGAGTCAACGCATTCGCTGTTTGTGTTAGAATATCATTTTATATATATATATTTTTTTTTCGTATATAAAAAGACAATGAAACTGCAGTAGTCGGAGTCGGACCGATCCCAAGTGTCGGGCTAACTTAAGGGAGAGAGAGAGTGAAAGTGGAAAAAATTAGGTCCGCGAGACGGTCGTTGTTGTTACGTGAGAGGTGTGTGTAACGCAATGTTGTAAAGTTAAGCTGGCCCTTTTTTTTTAGACGAAAACTCACAGCTGGAAATGGTGGTGAATCAAATTAAGACAGAGACCTCTTTTTTTTTATTTACATAGGAATGTCACGAGTACGAGTTGTAAGATCCCATCGTACGCCGGTGTGTCCTAGAACATTTTCTCCTATTGTTACACACATATATGCATATGTATATATACATGTATATAAATACGTATATAGGCTGATTTGTCTCTATTGCTCTTCGAGAAAATCCAATGTCTCCCTCTGCTTGAGCATAGAATGAAAGGAAATATCCCCCTCCCCGGAATCGCATTATTACCTCGCGTCGCATTACAATTATTGCTTGCCTGAAGTAAAAGAGTGAAAGGTAAATCTTAAATATAAAGATGTAAATTAATAAGCGATTAATTAGTTTTAGATGGCGTGTGACTTTTCGACAGTAGCCCGGTGTACATCAAGATATCACGGTATAAAGACCGCTCATACATGTATATCATGTATATATATGTATATGTGTGTGTATATATTATATATACACAACATATATTCCTCTTTATTAAATAATATAACGTCAATGTGTTTCCTATTATATAGCATCATATACAATCCCCTTATAGCGATAATTTTGCAATTTCTTTCACTACATCTTAGAGATTTTTTTTTTTCTGTGTGTAATCTGTCTGCCTCGAGACGAATGAATAATTAAAGAAACGTGTAACTTGAAACTAATGGTCAAAAAATACGCAATACAGTATCGGTGTATAACTTATATATACGTATATGTATGTAATTGTCTAAAAGTATGAATATCGCCGTACGTATTGGGGTTCCAAATCTACCGGAGCTACGTTTCACATTTTTCTTTAATTATTTTCGGAACTGATTTTCTAAGAAAAGACCAAACGATCCGAGGATAGAAGAGGTATAGGGATCTAGAAAATCCTGTAAATAATTATAATATCGTAAGCTTGGGAAAGGAAAAGTATATTATTTATATGTGTACTAAAAGACCGCTTTCTCTTTATATAAGGGACATAGTGACTATAATTAATTGAAAAATATCTCGATCTATAATTATTAGTAGGATAATGTATTGAATAATGATAATTATTTTACTAGGAGCTTCACAAAATCTCGATTAGCACTGCCATCCTAATAAGCCGTCAACTAAGCGTTTAATTAAATGCTAATCTGCGTGTATCGCCGCCACTTTCGCTTTCGTAATAATAATACACTTTGAAAACCTCGGTGATTTATAGTCATTTTGCGCCGTCGTCAGTTTTACCACAGATGGATTTTACCGACTAGTAAATTTTTCGCCTTGAACACTTTTCGACATAAAATATACACTACGAAAGATCCAAATGTCTCAACAATACAATATAAATATATTATAAATAATGTCTCTATTTAAAGAAAGTGCAACAGGCATCATAAATTATACATGCTCGATAAAACTTTAACAGCACTAATAATCTTCTCCCTATCGGTTTACTCTCTTTCTCCTTTTATCTCTATTAAATATTTATAAATACAACTTCGATATACCATTTTTTCTAAATTGCGTGAAACTTCAAATAAACTATTCTTTATACGCAACGAATTGCGCAAGTATGAATATATCTGTGTATATATATGTCTGCGCACGCAGGCATCTATATACGTATAAACATACTTTCTCGTATGTATAAATATGTGTTTGTGTGTATGCATGCGTGCGTGTTTGTGTGTGTATATGTTTGTGTTAATAATTAGTAATTATATTGATGTTGCTTGCGAATAATACTAAATATGTCAAACGATATTAATATTCACGTAACATACTCCTATAGTTCAGATACTCTATTTATTACACAACAGTACAATGAAATATAATACTATCTGTATTAAAAACAAACTGATAACACGACACTATGTTCTATAAATTCTTGTCGTTCTTGGGAACAAATCGAACGTATAGTACCTACGTACGCGAAGATGTTACAATTTTTCTATGAACCGAATGATAGGTATGCTCGTATACCACGTGTACTATGTACCTAAATTTTGACATACTTTCCTAATAGTGTGTTTCCATAAATATTTCACTACTGCTTCCTTTTTTTTTTTACAGATAATATATCATTTTACTAGTGCCGTAAACACGAATATACTCTGCTTAAATGAAAGAAAAGAGGGTTCTCATTCTCTATGCGTCCATGTGAAAGATAAATAAACAGAAAAAAAGACACAATTAATAACAATCAATTCTACTGAGTGCATACAAGTGAATAAATTATCAGAAATACGACAGCTTTCTCAAGAGAATAACGTGGTAAATATTATAAAGAATTGAAACAGCGAATATTGCTACATGTATCGTCAGAATCGCACAAGTTTCATAGTCTACTCCTTTAGAAGAGGAATTTATATTATTATAAAGCAAACGTATACAAGTTTTGATTGATACATGCCTCTTATTACGTGTTTATATCAAATTGTATTTAGAAAACAAGAAGGTGAAAAGAGTTAAAATGTAAGAATTCAATGTGTTGCCTGTGTCTTTATAAATAATAGCATATACATTTTCAACAAAGAACATACTCAACAATTATATCGGCGGCCAGCGCTTATCACTTGAATCTCTCTTTTTGAGATCTCTTTCTGAAATAGAGCCATAGGAATCCGAATGCCTCGCGTTTCCTGTCATGTTTCTTTTCTTTTCAAATATTAATTTTGATCACTCTTTAAAATGTCTGAAGATTCGCATTTTTTGGTATATATAATTTAAATTGACAGTATCTCAACGCAAATGGGCAGACGAATCAGTACATTTGTATCTAGCATGTGTCTGCGAAAATACATGTAGATCACTGTTTCCTTTAACATTAACGTAGTAATAGAGATTTTGTTTCAACATCTTGTTTAGAAAATAAATGTTTATATATATATTATATATAGTATATATATTCTCTTTCTCTTCCCCATTTTTTCCATAAAAAATGTATATATTTTTTAATCTAAAAGGTTTCAGGTGTTTGTTTCTTGCATTAAATTTCTTCAGATTTTGTAAAACTCCTGTCAACACAAACACGTGGTTGACGCTCATAAAGGAACGATTGTACGAAATTTTGCATTTCTCAGAAACATGCTACGGTTGTCAATTTGTAAGCGATAAGCTACTTACAAATTGATATTAATGTGCTGATTGGACTGGCCAGTTGCGTTGATTACGGTTCATTTCCTTAGACTGTCCTTGCTACTTGCACGGCTGGTTGAGGCTGTGCTAGATTCCCCTGGTCCACCAGTACCACCTGCGTCTCCATTGATGCTGGAGCCGGCGAGTGAAGCAGTGGGCGTTACGGGCGCCGAACGCCTCCTTACTTTCGTTAAAGCTTTGTCCAATCTTTGTATGAACGCGTCAACATCAGATCTCTTCATGCCCAACGCCGCCGCAGCAGTCAGATATGGAACTCTGTAATTGCTGTTGTGTGCACCCCAGCCTGTGTAGCAATTGAAATAAATATTATGAAACGGAAATTATTTTCGATAAGAGTAAAAAATTTTGTATAATAATAATAACATAATTTGTATAATAATAATTGTATAAACTATTTTAACAATAAGTTGAAATAGTCGCTCGAAATATTTTTATTTTTCAAATACGATTACGTTGACTTTATATCATATAATCTCATTAAATTTATTATATTCTTAGAAACATTATTAAATCATATTTTAAAATTACGAAATGGAAATTATTTTCAATAATAGAAAATTTTGTACTAACTTAAACTATTTTAACAATAAGTTAAAATAGATACTTATAATATTTTTAATTTTTCAAATACGATTCCGATGACTTAATATTATATAATCTCGTTAAATTGAACATATTCTAGAAACGTAATTAAATCATACTTAAACATTAAAATATATATACCTTCAAATTTATGTGAGACAATGTGTTTAGAATCCGTGGTCGTTATTACTCTAGTACCGCTAACGTTACGCAGAAATAGCATTGATCCTAGCATAGTAACTTGCTTGTTGTCGTGTTGATGGCTGAGACACTGCAGAGTCATGGCCATGGATATTGGATTGCCCTTAGCGTCTAACAGCCTCTCCCCGTGCCTCGTCGCTAACTTTCCCAATTCCTCCTTCAGGTAAGAATACATCTCCTTACGTTGAGCAATCAATTGTTTGTACCCTGCCATTCCAAGACTCAACAGCGTAATCATCACGTCCATAACGGAGCTCGCGCTCGCGCGTCCTGGATACATTTTCGATATGCGATCCAACAGATTCTTGTCGAAGGAGCCTATAATGGCACCGCCCACCGGGACCAGAAAGTTCTTGTCCGTGCTCTGAACGAAGGCGTCGACTCGACCCTTCCTCGACGCCTCTTGTATGAGATGCATACATCTTGTGCTCTGCAAGCTTTTGGCAATATAAGTAGTGCAATGCATTTAGTGAAATTCGGTTGATCGATCGGGACTGTGTGTGTCGATATCTTGGCGACTGAAACCAAGCCGGCGTTCTGTGCCTCGATTTTCCGAATAAAAATTCTATGGTCGAGAGAGGCAGCCGTTAGTTGTTGTAGGCGCCAAGGTATCGATCTAGTAGAGATATACATGAAAAAATCATGCATCGTCTCACCTACCCGTATGCATTATTCACCAGATGCGGTATGTTGTACTGACTGCAGAGGGCCGCGATCGCGTCGACGGAGTCGCACGCTCTGGGCGCGAAGCAGCTGGTCGTCGTGAGCACGCAGGCGACGCTCTCGCCTAGGGCCGCCATTTGAGCCTCGAGTCTCTGCATGTCGGTTTTCAGCTCGTCCCCTATTATTTGCATCTCGATAACGACAGGCTCCAATCCGGCCGTGATTATAGACTTGAAGCTAGACTTTTGGTCAATTCTAGGCCATAAAACGTACTTCGCGCGTGGTCTATCCTGCTTAAGCGTCAGCATACACAGGACTAGGCTCATTCCCGTGGCCATTGGTGACAGGAAGCAGCCCGCTATGCTCTTCACCCCTGCGAACGAGAATATCCTTGTGTTAGACGCCTTTTTGCATTAAATAGAACAAATAAAAGACCGAACAAAAAAATATAAAGAAATAAATTACAAAGAAAATTCAATGAACTTTTCTGTGATCAATCTAATATTTATCTCTCTTTTCTCTCTGCCATTTTAAACGAATAAATTAATTTCTTATGCGATTACTTCATATCGAATGCCTTATATCCTCTACATTAAATATATATGTATACATCTCTGCGTATCTCCTTACCCATATATCGTATAACTTCAAGCACTAAGGAGTTAGTTAATTTATACATTAAACTGCTACCAGCAGCCTTCGGTTGTACTTCTTCTAGGTCGCCGGACCTGCCTATGCCGTGTCCCATGCGAAAGTGTCGTCTCGCGACGAGATTCGACACGATCCTCGCCTCGCGTTCGCCGACGCTACAATTCGAGGGGAAGTTATTGCTGTCCATTTGCGACAGATCCGACAGAAATGCCTCTATCGTCGCGTCGTCCCAGCCCTCCTCTGGCCATTTTCGCTGTACATTTTTTTGTTTCATATTAGAAAATTGCAAGGGGATACTACGTGGAGAGTAAATATGCAAAGCTTTGTCTTGTTCGAGACTCACATGTTCGATGAAGTGCCGTATAAGGTTCTCGCGAGACTTCTTCGCGTTCAAGCCCTGCTGCACGTAGGTCGAAGGTATGAGCCTCTCCGCCAAGCTGAACGCCTGATTATTCATTTTCTCAACTTGTGACGATGAGTTCCCACGGTTTACTTTAGTCCGACGTACGTCGATCTCTCAGTGCATCGTCGCTCGGACGATCAGGAGCAGAGGATGATTTACCATGGATATCATGTCGCTCTTCTCGTTCACAGCTGCGGAATATGTGTAAATAATACCAAAAAAAAAATTGATCTTACTCGTTCTCGCACTTGATGCAATCGGCTTTGTTTTTAGTCAAATTTCCAGATATTTTCTAATAATCTCTATACAGAACTATGTTGAACGTTGGAGGCAAATTTTGCACGCGACGCTTTTAACAGCAAGAGAATATCGAAAAATCATAACACACATCTGCAAAGAAACGCTCTGCCCGGCGGAAAAATGATGATCGCGATGCAAGATTAATCTTCTCTCAACGCATATATACTTACGAGGCACGAGAGGAATGTGAGAATCTGTGCAGAATCTGACATGTGTGTGTGAGTGTGTGTGTATGTGTGAGGACGAATGGGATGGTATGTGCGAACGTGTATGTGTATGTGTATAATATGTACGAAATAAAAACACAAAACACACTGCTTGCGTGGGTGAGAAACAAAATTTATTAACGGCAAAAAAAACTCAAAGATACAGAAGAGACTGTGTCCGCGAGATAACGTGGCGCAGGAACAGAAGTATACAGAACAGAACCAAACTGAACATCATTATGTATAGCGCGATGAACACGTAGTGCATGTGTCCTGCGGGGGTGGCACAGCGCCGCGACGTACGAGGGCAACGCGGACGACGCGGGTGGAGGGCGGCTTATTCGTCCTCCCGTTCAACGTCGCGGACCGTCGCCTCCGCGGGGCGTCGAGATCCCCCCGCGACGGCGGGGCGACGACAGGAACGACGAGCCGCGGCCGACGGCCGCCGACGCATCGCGCGCGCGGGGCGAGTGCGGGGAAGCGCTACGCGGAGGCTCCGAGGAAGCGGAGACGAGGAGACGCGTCTCACGACGGTGGAACCTTAAAGGTTATGTGAACGCGCTGGCGAGCGAGAGGCCCCCGTCGTGTCCCGCGAACAGCAAAGTTCCATACCCCGAGCGAACTTCGAGGCGCAGTGGGCGAGGCGAAGCGTGGCGGCGGAGCGGAGCGGAGCGGGGCGACGCGACGCGACGCGATACCCGGGATACCCTCGGCTCGCTCGCTCGCGCGCGCGCTCGCTGGGAAGGGGAGAGAGAGTATGTACGCTTGTCCGTGGAAGGAAGGAAGGAAGCCGCGCGCGAGGAGGTGTATCACCGCGGGTACATGGCTCGCCGCGGACGACGCGCACTCTCGGGGCGGCCACAACCGGGGGGGAGGGAAACGCGGCCAACCACCACGAAGTCGAAAGTGGGTTGGGCCGCGGCGGACGACGACGCGGAGGGCGACGCGCGCGAAGCGCGTTCAGCTGCGTCGCGCGTTAACACACTTCTCACCACCGCGATCCGCGCACCGTACTCGCGCGACGACGCATCGCATCGCTCTACGCGACGACGGCGGAGACGGAGCGTACCGTGGAGCGGGAGCGCAGCGTGAGGAGACTGCGTGTCCCTATCTCACGTCCCCCGCGCGTCTCTCTTACTCTCGGTGTTCGCGCGGTGTGTCCCTTCTCTCCACCTGCTCCTCCTCCTCCTCCTCCTCCTCCTCCTCTGGCTCCCCTTTCCTCAACCCTTGCCTTCTTCCCCCTTCTCGCGCCGTGTCAGAAGCGATCTCACTGCGACGCGATGACGACGGTGGATGATCCCCTCTGGGTAAGAAAAGACCCGCGCCGCGCGCGAAGAACGGGGGGATTGAAAATTGACGGAGAGAGATGCGCCGCGAGAGACCCGCGACGTAACCGCGCGCGAGCGGCGACGGCGACGTAGTGGCGTAGCGGAGCGGAGCGGGGGAGGAGGGGTGCAGCAAACGGAGCAGCGCGCGCGAGGTCGCCGCCTAAATCGGATTAGTTTTACGCAATACGCGATGACCGACCGCGGGCGACGTAATCGTTTTCACGTTCACGACGGCGACGGCGACGGGCTGTCACCCGCTCCGCGGCGTTCGTCGTCGACGGGAACGACGGCGACGAGTCGACGGCGGGCACGATGATGAGCGGCGCGTACGCGTGGTGGAGGCTCGCGAGGATCGCGAGGCACGGGGTGCTTTCACCTCCTTTCTCTTCTCCTACTACTGCTGTTACTCCTACTACTACTGCCGCCGTCGCTGCACCGTGGACCTCGGCGCTCGGCCGACGACGACGGAGCGACGACGACGGGTCACGCACGGCGCCACGGACGGGCGAGCCCGCCGCCGCCGTCGGCGCCGACGGCGGCGGCGTTTCCAGCACGGGTCGGAGTGCGCCGCGCGTTATTCGTGCCTCGACCATCCGACAGGTGCATCATTTTTATTTGTTTAATTACTACCAATTACTTATACTCTGTTGCGTCGCTACCCACCCTGCACCCTCCCTCTTTTTCGCCCCCTCTCCCTCATTTCATGATTTCGCGGATCCTTCTTCGAAGTACGTCCTGTGCATGCCGCCGAAGAGGAAAGAGAGGAGGAAGAAGAGAAGCGACTCTCGATCGTACCTTTCTTCAACCCCCTTAATTTGCATCGCGTTTACGCGCCGTGAAACCGTTCGAATAACTTGTGGGAAGAGCGCTGCGACTTCGCGCTCGTATACATTCTCGGGGAGAACATAGAGGGGGGATAACATCTCGTCTTATTGCTACTTCGTAGCGTGATGCAATTCGTAATTGACATATACATGCAACATCCGATTACGCGTAAGCGCGTGACTTCAATCAAACTCCAATTAACTTAATCGATGATTAACTTATTGTTAGTAATACCTGTATTATTTTTATTGTAATGAATGGAATTAATGTTTTTATTGCGTTTAACAGAAAAAAAATATTAAAATAGATAATATATTAGAATTGTATTTATTAACTTTTGCTTTAAATAATTTTGATGAAAAATTAATCAGAGTTTGATCACACAAAGTCACCCTAATGCGGTCCTATTAATGTAGATAAACTTTAATCTCGATTTACTTTCTATCTTCTAGTTCTAAGAATTAAGATAAAGATGAAGAGTTGATAAAGAAAAGTTAAATTGAGATTAAAGTAATCTACATGTATATATATATATACAATATATATATATATATATACTATATATATTTATATATAGGATAGAAATAAACGCAAGTGCGCGAAGAGATGTGAGGCGAGTGCAGTATCACTATTTCCTAGAATCGATTCCCACGTGTGTTACTTCTTTTACATTAATTATTACATTCATTATTAATGAATTTGTATCGATCAACCTTCTTCCCGATTTCGAGAAGCTACAGCTGCCAGACGCGTTGAATAAGAAAAATGAAATCCGTAAAAGAAAAACTGCAGATAAAACTGTAAATGGCCAAGTAAAGAGGTCTTTAAAGACAATACGAGTAATATTACGAGATGCAAGCCCAACACTAAATTATATATACATATACACGCGCATTAAAAAAATATATATATCCGTAAAAAGTACTTATCTATATTAATTATAAAACATTGCGGGGCGATGCTTTCACTGAGAAATCATCGATCATTCGAGCCAATTGACTTGCGTAAGTTCAAGAAAATAAGAAGTATCTCCGCTTTTCTTATTGACTCTAAAGATATGTGCATTTTTGCATGCCCTGCGCGCGACTCTGTTTCTCTTTAACTCTCCGCATTAAATCCGGGCTCGTATATCATCTGCTCCGATTTCGCATTTTTGCGCGCTCGGCAATGCTGTCGTAACAAGCAGCTGTGCGCATCGCGTCGCTGTCATCGGCTCCGCCGATCCCGTCGTGCTCGCGGATCCGCTCTCCGCGAATGACCACCCTCGCGGTTATCGGCATCGCATCGATATCGCGGAGACGCCGCGATTTTTCCCCTCTCGCCGCGCGCCGGCCATCCAATCGCACGGCGCCGCGCCGCGCCGCCCTAGGGACCTTTCGCCGCGATCGATTGGCGCACCTGCCGGCCGAGGTCGCCGCGAGCGATTCAGTGAATTGACCTCTCACTTCTCAGTACGCCGTGAAGCCTCGTCGTGGGAGGGTGCGGCCGCCGAGCGAACGGTCCTGCCAGTCTTGTGTATCAGCGATACTTCGGATGACAGCTCGCAGCGATTTTGCGAGCCGGAATCGTCAGCTTTCGCGTCCGTCGTAAAAGCGATTGCCGGAAATATTGCCGACGAGGTAAAGGAAAAAGACGGACGTTTCATTTCCGCGCTAACCTTACGTGACACAGCGCCGAGCGTACGCGTATGTGCGTATGTGCGTGAGAGAAAGGGAGAGCGTGAATAAGCTATGTTTACCTTCCTTCGGCGCGCGTAAACAATATGTATGCACCATAGAGCGATAGAGAGTACAATATCGGAGCAACGACGTGCGTACGTTGCTCTCCGGTCTTCGATTCCGGAGTCTATCACTCGGCCGGAGCGTATAATTTCAACGCGCGAGCGATAACGCCGCGCCGCTGATATCCGCCGCTGATTGCGGGTCGTGCGATTCGACGGTTGTTTATTTTCTCCCCGCCCGCGGGATCGAAACCCGGCGATTATTTCATCGGGCTCAGATTTTTCGGGGCTCTCCGCGGACACGCGATATCGATCTCTGCCCGTTTGCCGTTTTGCCCGTGGCGGGCAGAAAGAGAGAGAGAGAAAGGAGGGGGGGGGAGAGAGAGAGAGAGAGAGAGAAACACAATCGTAAATCGCGATTCTGGAAACCAAACCCGTCGAAATCGTCGCCAAGTTTCGTGCTTTACGTGCCCTCTTTTATTGCATTTTCGTGAGTAACACGAATTGCTTTTCTACGTCGAAACGTTTTGCAAAACATTACGATCCCCGCATGCGACGACGCAACAAAACGCATCGCGCATTCAAAAGCAAATAAAAACGGATATTGGCAAACAAGTGTACATTACTCGGCATTTTCCATTCGCCTTTAATGTAAAAACTTGAGTCATTATAACTGAATATAATCTTTCGCGTCATTCCTTTATCGAAAGAACTTTCTTGGTGCTAAATTTGCATTACTATCAAGAGTATAAATTATAAAACCATTTTTGTCTTAAATTTATTTTCTTGCTAAGAATTGAATGCTAAATTCGGTGAAACTGTATTAATTTTTTTAATACATACATTATTAGCAAATACCACATACATTGTAACGTTAAGTGTTCGGAGAAGTCATTATAAACGTTATGTGAATTGCATTTGCAGCTAATCATGGAGCTTGAAAACTGCAATGCGCACGGAGATCAGGAGAACACAGGGCCTAACACACCGCAGCACGACAACGATCCGAGCGGTAACAAAAAGTGGTATCGGCAGGCCAGCCAAAGGTTAGTGAATGCATCTTTTGTCACCTGTGTATACACTTGTCTTTGTGTCGTCACAAGTTTCGAAGTTTCCGTACGTGACGTGTCTATACGTACGTGTTCCTTTTAAATATTCGGAATTTGAATAACGAATGTAAATTCTGTGATCTAGATATTCGTACATCACACACACACGATTCGAAACTACGTCCTATAATAGCTGTAAGAACGTTCCAGCGTGTCTGTAAAATTGAACATTTGAACAATTGAACGTAAAATAGAAAGGTGAAGGAAAAGTTACATACGATATTAAATTAACCGTTGAAAGAATTAGATTTATTGTAAATAAATTAAAATATAAGTTAGATTTATTTTTTTATCACAGCACGTTATTTAAACGTGATACGTTCCGTTTGGAAGCAATGTTGAATATACTTCAAATAGATTTCAAGTAGGACAATACTGGGCGGAATAAATTTGAATAAAATTTGAACAAATCACAAGTGTATATCTAAGAATTTTATTTTCTAAGATAAAATATTTTTGTCACAAAAAATAGTAAAATATGTAAAATATGTATTTTATATTTATATGTATATTTTACTGTAGATAAGAATCGTAATTTAATCGTTTGTTTTTTACTCACACATGTACATACAATCAGCGCAAATACTTGAATTTTTCCTGTATATGGTGACGTTTATTGATGAATCCTAAAGTACTTTAGATATCAGAGCTATTGAAATGGACTCTTATCATTAAGCAGTGCTTTTCAAGCGGACTTAATTTACACGCATATATTTAGTTTCGCGACGATTTTAATCGAGAGATGTAGGCTTATATGCTGTACCGATATAAACAGACGCCCGGAATATTTTCGGACCGATAATTTCATCCGTCCTAATAGTTGCGACAGCATCAAAAATACCGATGTGACCTACGCATTTTCGAAAACAAAATCCACCATGTACCGCACGAAAATAACTCGTTTAAATGATACACTTCGGCCGCGATGTATTTCGGGAAGCTGCTCGACAACCACTTCCTCCATGGCTAGTATCACGCGGCGAATATACATGTACATACACAAATACATACGCAAGAAAAATAATCTCACGAGAGAATACGTAAAGTATCTCCCAAATAATGTTTCCACTTGGAGAAAAGGCGTCGAAAAGATTTCTCAATTACAAATCGTAAATTATTAATTTAAAAAGTAGATAAGAAGATGCGTCATCCGCAGTATGTTTTTACACCGAGCTTCGGCTGAATTAATTGAAGTTAAATTCTCCGTCCAAAATATACATACGACCGTTTAATTTAAAAAAAAATGACAAAAGCCATGGAAATCCAATACGGGTCAAAGGAATTTTGAAATAACCCGATATAAAATTATAAAAACCGTACGCAGGCGATATTGCGTTACCGCGTTATCTCCGCTGAGGGCAGCATCGAGATACGCCACGTTCCAAAAACACACGTCCGAGCACGTATACCGTCGATACACGGTGCTAATTTTGAAATGTTCATTAGTCTTTTTTTCCCAAGGCCAACGATAGCATAAATGCATCTGCATTCTTGCGGCAGAAGGCCGTACACTCGTCCGCGCGTTATCGCCTTCTGACCCGAGCGAGCGAGGGGGAGAGAGAGAGAGGATCCGTTACGATTTCGCGCCCGCTAAGAAAACGATGAAAATCGCGGCGTATCACGCGAGCCGCGATTACCCTTGCCTTCTACATCGCTTTCGTCACGCGATTGACCCTCGGCGGCCTGATCCGCTGCCGTTTCTTATCGCCCGGCTCCGTGCTTTCGTCAGGCTGCGCGAATCGCGCGGTTGTTTGTCCACGGTCGATTCACGGTCGAAAGTTGTTGGATGCCATTCCGTCATTACGACATTGTCGCTCGTGCGGGACGGAAGTCGTATACGGGCCGTTACACTATATACACGAAGAACTTACGGTGATCGGCGATCGGTTTTCGCGACGGATTTTCTCACCGCTCGCCGTTGTTTCGAACAAGAGAAAATCGGCGACTCGCATCATCGTTAATTTGCACGATGAGTCAGCGAAGTGTCGGTGTGATCATTACGCCGGCGAGCAACGCTAGCATTGGTAATTATCTCCTCTATTTTTATTCTCCCTTAAAAATGCACTTGTGCAGTGTGTGTAAGTACGCGTCGCTTTCTCTGTCCCGCTCTCTCCCGAATTTCAGATCAAGTCGCACGACGATTTATTTAGACATTAATATATCTGATCTGTCTCAAAATGCACGACGATTTATTTAAATGTTAATTTAGACGTTAATATATATCTGATCTGTCTCTAAATGCCGACGCGATCGGATTTCGCGCGTTGGGAAATATCGCGATAAATGGTATTTAAGGAGAGATACGCCACACGTGCGGCAATCTCGTTAATTATCGATGCCATTTTATTCCCCCTCCAAATAATTTCTTCGGAGAAACGGACTGAAGGGTTCGACGCAACGAGACAAGTCCACGATCCGTAAAATTCAATTTAAATATCGAGTAAAAAAAAAAAGTTTAATGATTTATATCGCACGAATCTCTCAACTTACTCCAATTATGTCAGAGTTTAGATCCTGCAACGTAGATCTCGCAATCGCATATACAGTCAACGTAACTGTTCTAATTCCATCGTCCACGGATACTGTCGGTTATTGTCGAGAAACGTCGCGGATCGTGGGCTTACTTTATTACCGTGGAACCCTGCGAACTCTTTAATTGCCAACGAAGACGACACGAAATTTCACGGTGCAGGACCGAGGGTGCGATTCCCGGACGACTCGAATGTATTCCCCGAGGAATCGATCCATCGTACCATGCTCCGCGGCCTTAACGTAGGATTGACCAGGAACGATCGTAGCGAGCAAGACCTGGACAGCTACAACGAGGGCACGCACGGCGCCCGCAGTGATAAGCGCGAACTGGGGCACAGGTAAATCTGGGATTCTCCAACATTAAGTCCCGAACCGCGCGGGGTAAAAGTGGCGGAGGGGGTGTGGTGAGTCGGCAGGCCGACGTGGTGGTTGTTAATACGTGATAAGAGAGGCGGCTCTTTCGGCTGTCGGCGCGGCCGACAGTTGCTTGCGAGACAGTTCACCTCGCCAGTTCACCGGCGCGGCAATCCTTTCGCTTTACTCCAATTATAGAATCTGGCCCCGGGTCAGTAATGCGGAGTTTTCAGCCTAATTTTAAACATCCATTTTACTTCGCGTTCCGATCACGCCACTTCCTATTACCAGAGGCACTCCGCGCGAGAAATTGCGAAATTCGCGCGATTGCTTATCCCGGTACCACTGAAATCAACGTGCGCGTCGCGTATAGGTACTCTCTAAATTTTCTGGAGTGAATCTCACTCCAAAAGATTAAAAATACTGCCACTCGGCCACTTGAGTGGCAGTATTTTCACTCTTTCGGGATTCACTCCAAAGGAGTGAAAAGTCACTCCAAAAAATTTAGAGAGTATATATTGCAGACGAAAAAAAAAAAAATATCGTACACGCTTCGGGTCGCTCGTTCATCCTTGTGCCGATGCACGGAGGATAACGATGTTTCGTGCAAAATTTTTTCCCTCGGAGAGAGACGGAGCTGTCGCTATAAGCGATGATCCTCTCTCGCGGTGAGTCTCGCCTGCGCGGCGGCGCGCTGGACTGGCAATCTCCTCGCGCGAGCGAGAGATTCGCGCGTCGTGTCGCGGCATCGATTTTGCGTTCTGGGAAAATATAGGTTTTCACGTGCAGGTCCGGGAAACCGAGGGATATATGCACGCGGCGTCGTCGCATCTCCCGATAATGTGCGCGCGCTTGCTGCACAACGATCCTGCAGTGCTCGTGTAACGGGGCTGATGCGAAGACCCGAGAGGTAGGTGTATACGCCTCTCCGTCTCTCGAGGCATCGCTCGCACCGCCGATCGATGATCCGCCGCCTTTAAATCCGGCACCTCGGCACCGTGTAGTCAAACTCGCGGATTTTATTATCCCGCGAATAAAATACTCGCGCCATCCACTTATACGATCGCGTAAGATCGCAATTTAAAAAGGAACAAGATTCAACGTATAGAACCTTCAGATGAAGCTTAATTCACTGACTCGAGTTTGTCAAACGATACCTCTCTTTTCTCGCGTTACATTATATACGTGCTATTTTCGTCTCGCGTGTATTATATACGCACGTTTTCTCTCTCTTTGTATCAGAAATTGAATGTCTCTCGTGAAGAAAACAAGCGAGAAATATAAAGGATAGAATTTCTGAGTGGCTGCGTTTTAACATTGTTAACTCGTTGAACGTATACAATCTCTTGTATTTTGAATAACTGTACGACGTTCCTCGAGTGATCATCGATTAATGTCTGCATCTAAAATACCGTCGCGATTCACTGACGATGAAATTTATCGTCTTGTCGTCACGCAGTGAAGTAGTAGTGCCAAAGTGCCCGCCTCAAAGATCGAGGGCATCTCCTTAGGCTCGATATAATTCATCGTCTTCTCGTTGCGGTTGGAAATAGCCGTTATAATAACTTGTGCCTTATCTCTCTTTTTACGTTTCTAAGAGTACGATATGCAGTGCTCACTATTTCGTCATTACTATAACGCGAGAGAACAATGCAGGAAGCCAATCAGAACCGTATATGTGTATAGAGAGAATAATCGCGATAGATTAACGCGCTCAATGGTATTATTAGATAATAAAGGAGTTTCGTCACACTACAACAAGATCATTTAGCAATCTTTCTTAGAATTTCATTGTGCCCAACGGGCAGTTATTACGTTAATTGTTTCCGACGATACAATTCTCACGATACTCAAAACTATTCAGCGAAATATTTAATGTAAATATTTTTTTTTTTCATATCTTCTCCCCTTTCTCTTTTTTCTCTTTCTTCCTTTTTTAACAAATGTATATCTTAAGGTTAGTATATGTAATTTAAAGTTAACAATTCTTAGAAAATCGTTAGTAAATTTTTTCTTCGCCACGCATGTACATCTAAAATTAACGTAATTAATTTACAATGTATAATAAACATATTTTAGTGAATAATTCTTGGCAAATGTATATTTATTCAGTTTACTGTGTCTACTTATGTACATCCAATAGAAAGGAGAAGATTAATTGTACTTGATGTAACGATTTCGTAAGAAAGTATATAATATTATCTCTGTACGGCGCTAAAGCGTTTCACTTTCTCATCCCCGTATTGCATGTTCGCCGCAATCTTGGACCAAGAACTGTCAAGATGCTTTTGTGAGTCAATTGCGATAAAGCTGACGAAAAATTTCCAGCAGCGCAAACAAGTTTCTTCACTAAGCAGATAGCAGCAACGACAATTGACGTTGTAATTAAGTCAAGCAAAGAGTTGCTTCACACATGAGAATGCGCTGGCTTGTACAACAATAATAATGAAATACGTACGCGCATAAAATTTGCAGTCCCTGATCGAGAGATTAAGAAAACTATAGGCTTGTACTTAACGTAACATGTTAATCCTCGCCGCATAAATTTCCGAGTCTAAAGTCTATTCCCTGGACATTATATTTTTGTAATTAGTAATAAAATTCATAACAAAGCGTTAAAGCGTAAAACTGTGTGCGTAAAGCAACGTGATTGAAAACGCTGTTTTCACATCTAAATAATGTTTGTCAAACGTCACGGTATACCAGGAACTTAAAACAATCATGAAAATTGAAATGTATATTTTGAAAAATGTTCTCTTTAATCGCTGCCGCTGAAGTGCACATTTTTTTATAGCATTATTGATGCGCGCGCGGTCATTCCGTCCGTAATCACCGTCCTTATCCACTGCGAACGGTTACAAAAGTAACCGATCAAGGTCTTACGCAATGGGCGCAACTTATTTCGAGTCACTGGCGGACGCTTCTGGCAAGACATGAAAAGTTCCACGTCGCAATAGTAAACACGCGTGTAATTCATTCATGTCGTTATTAGCCACAAACGCTTTATCAACCATCTCAATAATGCATACCGTCGAATAAATGCCCGATATACATTAGACACAGACGAGATTAATATAATCACGAATAATATATAGGGGAATACCTCTCAAATTTTCTTGTAGTTTCTCCTATTCTTATACTAAAAGATTGCCGAATTGGGGATCTGCAGAATAACGCTCGGATCGAAATCTCTCTTTAAGAATCTCTTTAAATCGGAAAATCTCTCTTTAAGAATTCGATCGAATAATTCCCCCGTCTTTCTCCCATCGATCTCAACTGATATTTACATTTGTCATTAATTGTCAAGCAAATTAATTGTGGAAATTATTTTATGCGCAGAAAGTAACGTGGCGACACGCGGCGTGGTAAATATCGAATAAATTATTGGTGAAAGTGCAAGCGGTGCGTGCCGCAGCAGCGTGACTTGCGTGCTGGTATGCACACATCCTCTTGTGCGGCGCTTTGACCGACTTAATTAAAAATCCGTGGTACGAGATAAGACGTCTAAGAAAGTCGCGCTAAAAGGAACAATTAACAAGATTACGTGAAATTGACCGTTGGAGCATCTCGATGTCCTTAGATAGATAGATATTAAGGCACGTGATCGAACTCGTTTCGCGTTATCAGCCGCAATATGCCACGAACAGAAAGAGAAGACACACTTCAATAATCTTTTGAAAGGATAACTTCGAAAAGAGAATTAAATATATTTATTTTATTTACGCATAGAATTATTATTATCAATATAAATAATAATTTAATGTAAATAATATTATTAGTAATAATAATTAAAATATATCTTCACGGAAAGAACGATTTTGTTGGAAGATAAAAAAAATCTGAAAATAATTTTTATTAGAGCACCATCAAAATAATTGGTCGGAAATTCAAAATAAGCATCGCTATAAAAAGTTTTGATCATATTCTAGCAATCAGTTTGACCTTCGAACAAAATTGTTTTGATGGTGCTCTAATAAAAATTATTTTCAGATTTTTTTTTTATCTTCCAGCAAAATCATTCATTCCGTGTTATTTTCTTTCTATCATAAGGCATTATCCGTTTTTAAAATACATCTTTTTCTCTTTCCATCATAAGTCGTTCTTCCGTAGAAAAAAATATATATTTAGGATTTAGAATGTCACACTGTGTTCCATTTAATCAAGTCGTACAAATCTCTAATCGCGTACTCGAATCCGTACTCGTCGGACGGGTGGGACACCGGCGCGCATACCGTGCCATACGGTAACGTGAGTCTCCCCGCGGTTCTTAAAGTTCATTCGGCATACGTGTAGGATCGAAATTGACGATTTCAGGACGTCTAAAATTAGATACGGGATACGGCCAAGTTCTCACGCGTGTACCAAGTACCAAGCACAAGGTGATATGACTCACCTGGCGCCCTGGCTGGATTCGCGTGAGCCGTTTCGCGTTCCGTTAAAGTTCGCGGGGGTTACCTCCGTTATCGATGCAAAAGAGGAAAGGAAAGGAAAGGAGCAACGAGTTTGCAATATCTTGGCAACGCGGCGTCTTGCACTCCGGGCGTGCGTCGGAGGAGAGAAGAACGGAGGAAATGGAGAAAAGAACGCGCGATTTCGTCCTCACGCCGCGCGCTTCTCGGCGTTGCACCGAAATACGCGTCATCGCGTCTTGGTGTATTGGCGGCTCCATAATTACGATGTGAATTCAAGCGAGCGCAAATATACAGAACTCTCTTGAACTAGCCGGTGGGGCTTGTAACAACAGTCCTGCACGCGATCACCTCGGACTGGGGGAGGTTTGCGTCCGGAAGACGATGAATTAGCTCCCATCGTTGCGTATTAACCGACTCCGGCGGCTCACCACGGACCAGTTGACGTTTGGTCATTGAGCGGACAGCATCGTCGTCGTCGTTGTCGTCGTCGTCGCCGTCGTTTTCTTTCACCGTCGAAGCTACGCCTTTCACGCTCGCTCGCTCGCTCGCTCGCTCGCTCCGAACCGTGACTTACGTTGTGCCGCGATAATCCGGGCTCGAGGGCTTTTGTCCGCGTGAGTGCGTCATCGAGAGTCCATGACTTTATTCTGGTTCAAAACGATCTGCCAAACACACGCTGAAGGAGATATTTCGCAGATCGCTATGTATAAAAAGCTTTCTTTCGAATGTGAACACACGTTCCTTTTGTGCTGCAGTATACCTGCGTCACGTTTTGTCGACTAGCATCGCGATATTTCTCTTCTCTCTTTATTTTTATCAAATTTCGGTGAACGAAACGACCTCGCGCACAGAATTTCCTCGCGCGACCGCGAGCTTTTTCTTCTCTGCGGAAAACACGAGTGCTAAACAATAAAGTGCTAACCAAGCTGTGTATTCGTTGAATCGGTGTTATCAGCAGCGCATCAAACGACAATCCTCTTTATTGTCTTTGTTGCCAAAATCCGTTTTAGACGAATCTGCGATTCAAGCCGAAATTCGGGAATTTCATTTGAACTTTTACGGTTTTTTACATTTTAACGTTTTAATTAAATGTTGAAATGAATTTTATTTAAATTTTTATAATTCTATATATGTGTCAAATCGCACATATAAGTAAAAATATTTTACGTTGCACTATTATAAATTTGGATAATAATTATACGAGGTGGTTCTTAATTGAATATCTGTACTTTAAAAGAATAAATGCGCGAAATATAAAAGAAAAAAGAATCCCTACGAACGCGTGGGTCGAACTTTATTTTTGGTCTTGCTACATGTGTTCCGAGTTAACTCGACATATTTATTAATACCATCTTTATATTACGTCACATTTATTGCATACATATATTATTACCGGAAATTCGGATTTCCTTCTAGACTATATTTTGTCTTAACTTATTGACCGATCTCTTTAGACTCCGCCTTGAGGCTCCGTCGCATTTATATTGTTTACTCGATAAATGCAAATCGATCGCGGAATATTGATGATTAGTTGATTTATTCTGTGGAAAAATGTGGCTGAAGGATGTGAACGACGACGTCTCGCCAACTGCGAATTTTGTGAATTCGCGACAGTGCGTACAGAACGAGTAAGTTATTCGTCCTTTACTTTATTCAAATTGTATAGATTTGAGAAAACAAGTGAAAATTCGAGAAAACGATTTACGAGAAGAAAATCTTGACTGACAGCAGAATCGAAAAAACGGAACAAACGGCTGATATTATAATGAGCCTGACGCGGAGCGGAAATCCGATGCAGGTGTGAACATTCTAGTCACGCCGAAAGAACGATATGTATAAAGCAAGAATATTTGTATCTTTATTTTTTATTATTATTAACTTAAGCGAGGTGAAATGATCCGGCGCGGCAAAAGCTGTCTAAAAATTTTAAAAAGCTGTTATAAATCTTCGGAAATTATTTTTTTTTCGTAGTCCTCTATTTTTTCCTAATTATTTTATATATACATTGCTGATTATCTAAAATATAAGAAACTTAATTCTTTTGTGCATAAAATCGATTTTTTGTCTTTTTAATTAGAATATTATCTAATCCTACGTCGATAGTTTATAATTTCTTGTTGTTAAAAAAATCTTTTTTTATTGTATCGATAATGAAAGAAATTCAAGAAATTTTAGAACGATCGAGTTTTCTTGTGATCGAGACTGGGAAATAGAAAAATTAAATGTTAGTGTTGGATCCACACTTTATGTCAGATCGTTTAATTAACGCTGTAAAAGTATATCGCTATATATACGGAATGCGTGCGGCGGCTCGATGATTCTCACATATTTGAAAGTTGGACTGAGAACGCGTCCCGACTTCAAAATGCATAATTTTCAACACGAATGCCTCGAGCGATGATAAGTAACGTGGCTCTTTGTGGCTCCGCGCGTTTCGAAATAATTAATTGCACGGTCGGCACGGTGTATTGAGAACAATCGCTGCACTGTGGGCGAGCTTTCACACAGAAGCGCCCGTCTCAGAAGAAGGCATGCTCTTACCGATAATTTAGTTCGATATGTTAAACGGAGTTTGTACGCTAAACTAAATTGTCGAGAATGATTAAAAGATGTAAAATTAATAATTAATATTAAATTAAACCTAACGGAAGAATTTTTTCGCAATTTAAAAAACCATTTCGTTAGTTGTTGCGCTTTATTGCGACAGCTGAAGTATACTGAAGATTATACACGGAGAGAATTTTTTTTTAATTTACCATGCAAATCATGTTATGTGGGACAATATTTAGGCAAATTTTACTGTGCACTACAATAAATTTTACTGTAAAATACTTATTGTAGTGCAGAGTAAAATTTGTTCAAATACTATATTGTCCCACAATTAACATGATTGCAGGATAAATTTAAAAAAATTCTCTCCTTGTAGATTTACGTATCTTTTTTGGCGTACAGTAATTATAATGTAATTAGATTAATAAAGAAAACGGTAAGAAAGGAAAAGAAAAGAATGAAAGAGAAAGAAAAGAATATTTTGTTACTCGATTACTAACACTTCATTGGTATCGCGATTTGTCCGACATGTCAAATCCATCAAATCTGACGACAGCTTCTTCCGTCTTTAATATCGTAGCGAAATGATCACTGCTTTAAAAAGTAGCATGTAATACGGGCGAGAAATTGATTTCGATATTATGAAACTACCATGATTATAGGTATCGTTTCTCTGTCAACAGGAAGATTTCGAGGAATGCGAGTTGTTATCGGTATGCAACCGCGACAAAGATCGTCGCCAAATAGGATTCGCTGAATTTTCCTCATTAAATCAAATTGATATTGCGAACTTTTCAATTTATAAATTCTAATCACCGTAAATCGATTAATTTTACGATGTTTCTTAATCGTCAATTTGTTCTTCGCAGGATCTTCGTCAATCGAAGCCTTCATCTGGAGAACATCAAGTTCTATGGCTTCGACATGGATTACACATTGGCAGGTAATTATTTCGTTGTATTCCTTTCTTATATTTTTTTTCTCTAAAAGAGGAGCCAAAGATAAAACGTCACTGTGTTACACGAAAACATTTTAGAATACAAGTCGCCGCAGTACGAGCAGTTGGGCTTCAATCTGCTCAAGGATCGCCTAGTGTCGCTGGGATATCCGCAGGAAATCAAGGCCTTCGAATACGATCCCAGTTTTCCCGTTCGTGGACTGTGGTTCGACACCTTACATGGGAATCTGCTGAAAGTGGACGCTTACGGGAATATCTTAGTCTGTGTTCACGGCTTCGAGTTCTTGAAACAGTAAGGGATAAAAATAAACATTACGCTTGCCGCGTCTTTCTTGCACGCAGCTTCATATTTTCTCTTATTTCTCTCTCTCTGTATTCGATCTGTTCCATTTCAGCTCTCAGGTTTACGAGCTTTATCCAAATAAATTTCTACAATTAGACGAGTCTAGAGTTTACGTGCTCAATACCTTGTTCAATCTACCGGAGACCTATTTGCTGGCGTGTCTGATAGACTTTTTCACGAACTCGCCGCAATATACCAGAGAAAGGACCGGCGTGAAAGAAGGTGAGCTCACCATGAGCTTCAAAAGCATATTTCAGGACGTCCGAAGCGCGGTAGATTGGATACACCTTCACGGTGATCTGAAATCGAAGACTATCGAGAACTTAGACGAATACGTAAAGAAGGACGAGAGGTTGCCTATGTTCCTTACGAGAATCCGAGAGAGCGGAGCGAAAGTGTTTTTATTAACTAACAGTGATTACGTTTTCACGGACAAAATTATGACTTATTTGTTCGATTTTCCACACGGTGCACGGGTACGTTTTCTCTCATTCACTGTCAACATTCTTAAAATTAATTGCCTCAAATTAGCGAGTTATGTTTGCCAAGCGAAAGTTAACAATTTGAAGAATCCCTCGATACATATTAATCAAGTAAATTTATATCATGACATTAATAAAATTTTGATCTTTTATTCATTTACCTTGGAATAGATTCTGTATATTTATATTGAAAAATTCTTTTTTTTCCAAATTCTTCTGAATTTCTTATTCAAAAAATCTTGTTAAGTGCGAGAAATACTCACGAAATATACTCACGATGAAACATATTCACACAAAGTATTATATAGGTATAAATAGTTTTTTTTAATATATCGCTTTCATTTCAGCCTGACGAACCTCATAGAAATTGGAATACCTATTTCGACACAATTGTAGTTGACGCCAGAAAGCCACTGTTCTTCGGAGAAGGGACAATCTTACGACAAGTGGATACGAGGACGGGCGCTTTAAAACTTGGCACACACAAGGGGCCACTTCACACAGGTAATAAAAAACATCAAGTTTTAAATATATAGAAAACTCTTTTTTTGCTTGACTGAAATTTTTAATCGTCGACTTGTTTAAAACAGGGGAAGTGTACTCCGGAGGGTCGTGCGACGTTTTCACAGAATTAATTGGCGCGAAAGGAAAAGATGTGTTATACGTCGGTGATCATATATTCGGTGATATTTTAAAGAGCAAGAAGATAAGGGGCTGGAGGACATTTTTAATAGTCCCCGAGTTGGTTCAAGAGCTACACGTTTGGACCGACAAATGTCAATTGTTTGCCGAATTACAGAGTTTGGACGTTATGCTCGGGGAAATGTACAAGTAAGTAATCGCAGCAATAATAAATACGTTACATAAAATCACAGATTTCTAGAAGTAGAAATCTGTGCATAAAATACATGCAACTTACGTACTTTTATTAATGTCGCGTCCATTACACTCTGTTTAGAAATTTAGACAGTAGTACAAAGGAAAAGCCGGATATCTCCAAGTTACGCGCGTCGATAAGGGACGTTACGCACAAAATGGACTTAGCTTACGGCATGATGGGCTCTCTGTTTCGCAGCGGAAGTAGACAGACGTTTTTCAGTAGTCAAGTCGTGAGGTACGCCGATCTGTACGCGGCGACTTTCCTGAATCTGATTTACTATCCCTTCTCATATATGTTCAGAGCACCTGCTATGCTGGTAAGTTGGCATTAGGTACACAAAATTTATTTAAATTGTATTTTATTTACTGTGAGACAATCATATATATAGATTCTCCTTACATTTTCAGATGCCTCATGAGAGTACGGTGGCACATGAACAAAGATTTGTTATGGAAACGCCGATGATAAGCCGTTCGAGAACGTTTAAACTGGCGGACGAGGAAGAGGAACATAATCGGCCTTCTTCTGTGAGTATTTCTAAGAACATTGCGATCATGATAATCCGATATGAATTGATCAACATGGGAATATATCTCAAATATTTTATAAATATTTCTTTTGTTTAGAAAAATTTGTATGTGGATCATTTCAACAATCAAATCCCACATGCAAGACCGGAAACGCCACGTAATGTTACACATACACACGATGAGGATTGTAGCGATGATGATAGCGATTCGCAGAAGCAAGCTAATCAAATGAGAGTATCTACAAAGAACGTAAATTGCAATTGAGGTCATATTTTATGATAATCAATTTTTTATCTTGCATAATTGACTGAAAATCGAAAGGATTGATGTATATTATGTAGAATTTTACGTTTCGAGGAATCATTGTAGCATATATGACGCGTTATGCAGCCGCATTAGTAACAATATTTAGTCCCAAAGTATATGCGATAATTTATATTTTTTAAACAATATTGATAGAAAAGATGAAACTTGGCAATATTTAGATTGACTATATTAATAACTCCTCGGAAGGCATATTTAATACTTTTGTAGTTAGGACGTTGTTATGTAATATTATAGCGCACAAAATGTCCATATTATGAAATCTTTAGATATCGAATTACACAGCACGTAACAGATTTTATTAGCATTGTATATGTTGTATATTAACTTTACATATAATTATACATATATATATATATATATTAATATATATTATACATATATAAATATTATAATGCTGAGGAGTTATATATATTTGAAGTTTTGATAGAAAACATCAACGATATTAAACTTATTGTAAAATTGAGTAGCAGCCCGATCTTTTTATATGCAATATAAGCCTGTATTGAAATGGAAATGATAGAATTGTTGCAACAAACCCTAAGTGAATTGTGCAATTTAGGTTAGGTGTACAGAACAAATATTAAATATAATCTTATACATTCTTCGAATGAGTAATACGTAAATAGTCGATAGATATGAATTATAATTGATTAGATAATGAAAAATAAAATATGTAAACAAGTTACACTAGATTTTTGTTAAAAAATATTAGATAAGCCTTTACACTGCAAGAAAATGCGACAATATCCTTTGTATACGATCAAATTGTAGGACGTATTAAAAATTGTCATAGAACACAATAGAAGAAAAATCGTAGAAGAATGTTGATTCGTTAGTATGAAATTAATGCACACATAAAAGGAATAAAAATTTATTCCATCTTACATAATTATAATACTTCAGGCTTTAAAATGAATTCTGAAAGCTTTTTGGAAACATGCATGAATAATCCTCATTCATACAGCTTATACAAATTTATTTATATTTCATTGCAGGAAATTATTTTGTTATACAACACATATATTAACAGTACGTAACATATTGTAATTCGTGTAATGAGCGCCAGAAATATCTTAATACTAAAATGTTACTAATTTTTAGCGGGTTTAAGGCATGTGTCCAGTTTTGTTAATTTCCTATCCCTTTTTAGTTCATATAAATATTGCTCATGATGTACAGTAAACAAGAAAAATAATAAGTAATAAATAAAATCTGAATTTTCGAAATTCCCGGAGTTGTGACTTATACTGCTTTTACCTCTACGTATACCCCTTGTTATATTCCTAATACTTCATAAACATTTAAATATGATTTTCTCGTGTTTCGAATTCACGAACTCAAAGTTAAAAGAAAATTAAAAGTTCACAAAAGATTTTACAATCACGATCTCAGAAATTTGATTGGATCCGTCTTTCCAATTATATTATAATTACAATGTTTTCTTGATTTTTGGGAATTAAAATTTTAAGAAAAATTTACCGACACCCAAGTCTGGCAGAGTTTCCCTTTAAGCAATCAGTCTCCGGTCTCGAGGTAAATGTGCAACATAGCGAGTAAAAAAATTTCTACGAACATGTCTCTTATACTGAGCTATGTTAAGAGCGTTCAAATTGTTCAGAACTGGACGTATCAAGGCCATTTTACTATATTATTATCACAGGTGTACCAATCTTCCCTCCCGAGATACGCTATACATGCGCGCATCACGTGGGAATCAACGGTGTAATTATTGATCAAATAGTCTAAGCGAGCGATCATTGATCGGACAGTTTAATACAAATTGATCTTCTCTTTGATCGCCTTGCGGCATATGTGACAAGTCTTCAGCTAGCGGCGCAGTGCTTACACGCGCTGTGTCCACATAGAAAGGCGACGTTACGACGATGTTCCTCGCAGATGATGCACAAAATCGCCTCCTCCTCAAGATTCGTCATTTTAGTCTCCAAATAACGTAACAATTGGAACGTTAATTGCTCCAGATCTTTGTCCTTCGTCTCTCTCACGCTGATCTCCTCCTTTCGTTCGCTTTTCGACGATATGTTCTTCGATTTATTCGGATTGTCTACGGAGACCTCGCCTGTCGTCAGCTGACCGTCTAGAAAAATGTGCGAAGATAATGTAAAACGTACGATTTTTTACTGCTATAATTTGTTACGCCCCACACAGCATGAAGTAAACATATACTTAAACATATACTTCCAAAATATTTCATGCAAGATTTGAAATATTTAAAAATATTTCATGAAGTATTTCTGAAATATAAATATGTCTAGGAAATCAGAGTTTTCGAAATATTTCTTAAAATGTTTCAACAAAAATATTTCTTACGATATTCGTACAATATTTCTATTTTTGTAAAATATTTTAATATAATAATTTAAAATGTTTTGCAAATGTTTTCCAAATACTTCGAAATATTTAATTGAAATATTTCAAAAAATGATCCACAAAAAATATTTCATGCTGTGTGGGGCAGAATATCTCACTGGTGCAACAAACGCTTAATTTGATAAGATTCCTTAATTTAAATCATTTAGAGAAGATCGATAAAATCACATACCTTGAGTCGTTTGCGCATTGACAACAGTATGGTCGCAACCAACGAGCGTGACACTTCTGTTGGGATCAATTCGGTTCTCTTGCTTTGTGTCCGCTGTGATCCTCGAGCAATCTCGATTCTCCACGGCGTCGTCGGAGCTTTTTGAATGACTGCGCATCCATCGAAATGTTTCACCTTGCTTTTTTCCATCATGCTAATTAATTGTGGTAGACGCTATATTGGAGAAGGGACAATTTTACGACAATTAAGTGGATATGAAGACGGGTGCTTTAAAACTTGGTATACACAAATAGGGCCACTTGACACAGGTAATAAAAAACATCAAGTTAAATTTATAGAAAACTTTTGCTTGACTGAGATTTTCAATCGTTAACTTTGTTTAAAACAGGGAAAGTGTACCCAGGAGGCTCTCTGCTTCGCAACGGAAGTAGACAGACATTTTTCAGCAGTCAAGTCGTGAAATCAAGTCGCACCCTTCTGCGAGAGAAGGATAACCGGATTTTTAGCTTGTTTTGCACGCAGCAACATACATAAAATCAATTTTCTTTTCGTAAAATAAGTAAAATATTTATGGCTCGTAATATGTTAAATTAAAAAATAAAAAAAGGCCAATAACTGAACAATTTATTAAGGGTTATTAATAGAGTAATTTAATCAATGTGCGAGTACAAGATTAAATGACTAAATGTTTCGACTTCACAAAGTCTTCTTCAGTAATAAAAAAATAAAACTATGTGTAATTAGCTATTAGTTTACAATTAAGTGAAATTTGAAATAATGTAGTATTAAACATATATAGATCATTTATAGAAAACAGGCATTCACTGCTTAGACTGCCTATAGAGGTCAATATCAAACTGTTCACACAGTTATTAAATGTCAACGTTATATAAAAGATAATAAACAGTGCGAAGTAAAACATATAATAATAATAAATAATAAAATATAAAGAGTAACAAATATGAAACGTTTAATAAACTTAATTGTATATGAAATATATTTGTTTTAAAACGTAGTAAATTTGAAAAAATATATATAATGCGGTAGTCAGTTGATAAAATTGATTCATATAATTGATATATTTTTTGTTACAAATTAACGATAATATAGTAATTAAATCCAAAGTAATGCGAAATTGTCAGTACGGGATTGTTAAAAAATTATTAATTCAGCGAATAAAAATATAAGTAAGGTGAAATTGGTATGGTCTATACTTTATTAATATTGCTATATTATTATAACTGTTTGTTTTAAAATTTGACACTGTTATATAAGTGATTTCACCTTACTTAAATTTTTATCGTTGACTTGATTATGATTTGACCTCGTATTGACAATTACGCATCGCTTTGGCACTTAATATTCATTGTTGGCCTTTCTTTAATTTATTTTTTCTTTTGGCAATACTATAATTTGACATTTAATAAAATTATAATATAGCTTTTATTTAATAAATTCATATATATCTATAATAAAATTAAACGTATCTAACAACGATTTTTATTCACAATATCGTGTACGGCATCCATAACATTCGTACCAGAAGATACCAAGAGTTAGGACGACCATATAAGTATAAATATTAATATTGCTAACAGAGCAGAGAGGAATCTGAGACCTATATAATAAGAGAGGGAGGGTTGGGGGTATATAGCTACGATTGGTCAATCACAATCAAAATTGCGATCTTCGACTTCGACTAGCAGTCTCTAACTGTGTCGAAAATTTTGCAAACTTCATGCGTGCGTTTCGTTTCGTGCGTGATGCGCATGATGTATCATTTTATTTTTGTGTTCACTGAATGTGAAACAAGGATAAAATGATATATTATGCGCATCATGCATGAAACGTGAGCACACGTACCTGTCAGCCTCCTTCAATCACTTTGAAGGAGGGGAAAAAAGAAATAAATACACGCGCCGTTAGATCAATGAGCGGTGAAAATATTCCAATATAATACTTGCGTTCTTACGATTAGTTAATGAATATTCTCATACTGTAAACAGTATAAAAACGTAAGTGATTTTATCAATAACTCTAACCCATCGTCGTTACTTTAATTATCGACAAAAATTTTTTAAAAATATATCAGAAAAATATAATATTAAAACGTAAAATAAAAAAATAAAATTAAGTAAAATAAAATAAAAATTCCACACAAACCCAAAACTCCAATTTTATCTTTTCTTTTCTTTCATATACATTAAGTGCGGTCTCTATAAAGAAATGAAAGGTAATAAATCTAGACGATACGTATGCTCTAAATACAAAATTAAAATACAATTTTACATTGAGGGGTTCTTAGAATTTTTTGTACTATTTTGCATAAATTAAACATTTCCTAATATTAAAGTTTAGTTAATTATATAATAATAATTTTATTTTGACTGAATTATGATAAATACATTTCTTTCATTTTTTAAATTTTTTAAACCAAAAAGGTATCGCACATATGTCACTGAAAAACATCTTTCATGTATGAAATAGTTTATTATAAAAATCTTAACGATACTGATACGTATAATAACATCCTTACAAAAAATTAAATAAGAAATTTAAATGAAACAATTTTATACGATATTTATTTACAATCAAGTAATAATAAGAAAATAAATTTTAATTAAAAATAGTATTCACATAAACAAATCAGCTAAGTAATCCTCAAATTCTTTCTCTCTCGTCTTTTCCACATCTTCAGCTGGTTTCTCTTTCCAGATATTTGACTCATTGTCGGTATTCTCACTGCTTTGTACTTCAGCCCTGGAATCCGTCTCTGTTTTATTATTTGATTCTGGATTACCGGAAACAGTAGGCACATCGTTGCTATTTTCGGAACTCGTGTCCAAACGCTTCAAAGCTTTTCCCCTTTTTACTTCTCGCTTTTGCGATCGGTAATTAAGTTTTACCGAACATTCTGGGCAAAGTCCTTAACACAAAGAGAAAGAAGAAATAATTATTTTGTGCGAAACAATATTATGAGATATTAGAATAAATAATTGCGTTCTTTTTAAACCAATTATAAAACGTACTTAATTTTACTAGCGCGTTCTTCTTTTCGCCATGTTCTACGTAGCCAAAATTAAGCTCCCAAGAACGCAGGCCTTCCTTTTCTTTGCACGTTTTACTGCCACATTCAAACTGTCCTTTCCCAACTATTACTTCCTTCTCGGTTCTCCATCTCAAGGCAACCTATGCAATATTGGAACATACATTAATTTCTTTCTCTTTTTGCAGACATCTTTGGCTTATGTCATCGCTCACATGTGCAAGAATGACACGAGTCATAAGCTACGATATGTTAATTATGTCATATAAGCTAATAATGTTAACTTAATCATAATTTTTAATAAATTCAAGATATAAAATCAGATATACGCAAATATGAGACACACTTTCATACCTTGTTGTGTTTATAATATGTAAGATCGCATATGCAATATTCCTTGAACAACTTGTCGTAGTATTTCTTAGCTAATTTTGCGCCCCATGTGTCGGGGATATCCTTCTCCTGATCCCAGAGAAACTTGTGATTCTCTCTGATGACATCATAGTCAGTTTTGTCCAGGGACCTCGAAACGTCAAGTGCTGTTTGTTACAAAGTTTATCTAATTATAACTTTCATGTACTACTAATGAATAATAAATCCATTGCAAAAGGAAACGCCATAAACGATATATATTTTTGAGATATGTAATAGCTTTCTTTAGCTACGCTCTATTTTATACGCCGAGAATACGAAATAAACATAATGAAAGTTCTTAAAATTTTCAACCAAATTGCGTTTGCTGGTCAGTACCTTCTATTAATTACGCTAATGAAAAAATACAAAGTTATATTAAGTAACATCCGACATTCAAACTGAGAAATATGCAAATAGAAAAGATCTAATAGTGAAATATAGTAGCATAAAATATAGAATATAAAAAAATTTAAAGAGCTACGAATTCAGGAAGGGAAGTATTCGTAGATCTGATCATATTAAGTTTTATGTTATAACTACAAAAAATACAAAGTTATATTAAGTAACATCCAACATTCAAACTGAGAAATATGCAAATAGAAAAGATCTAATAGTGAAATATAGTAGCATAAAATATAGAATATACAAAATTTTAAAGGGCTACGAATTCAGGAAGGGAAGTATTCGTAGATCTGATCATATTAAGCTTTACGTTACAATTACAAAATACAAGGATTAAGTTTTGATGAAATATTTTCAAGAATACCCTTGGTATATTCAATCACTTGTGGAAACGAGAGAAAAATGTAAAAATGCAGAGGATCACAGAAAGTGAAGTTAATCAAAATGATCCAACGTATACCTAAGTGACAAAAGGAGAAACACATCGTCTAACAATAACATAACCTTCTGCCACATCCGTAAACTGTCAAACGAAAGATTCAACTTACGTGTCTCGCTTGAACGACGATATGGATTTTCCGTAAAATGTCAGATAGTCGTTCACGAGTTTCTTGTGCCTGTCGTAGGCCGACAAGTGTGCGTAAGCGGGAAACATCGTCGTCGAATCTCCTTGTCTTCCAAAAACGCAAATTACTCCTGATTACGCCTTGCAGCTGATCGCAACGCAATGACGCAATTGTGCCGAAGGGTGGACGTAGCACGGACACGAACCACAAATTACCCGCGGTGCAGAAAAGTGAATGTTGCCACGTAGTTTACATCCACCTCTTCAGGTGGCGTTAGTGCACGAGGGCATTTTGAGGTTAACGTGCGAAAGGCCGTCGTGTGAGTGCAGCTTGCGAGGATGACATGTATCTACACGTAACATGCCTGTCAATTTCGACATTTGCTTTATCAACGTCCGGGCGATCTTTTCCCGTCCCGTCCATATGACAGATGATTAGAATAATCAGACGTTTATCTCGAACGGTCAACGAGAATGGGATTCGCTGTGCAAACGCATATACAATACACGTTACGTGTTTCTAAACAATCGGCTGGATAAACAACTGGCATTCTGATCGCGTGCTAATTAACAATAATATAACAGTTTTCTGTATCGTGTACGTACGAACGCGTGTTTTCATCGAGGACACGATCGTATGAATGTCCACGGAGTGAACCAGACGATCGTAAGATACGGATAAAGATTGCAAATAGCTGCAACAGCACACAAGATTGTCGTCTGAGCTTTGGAATCATTCATGTAGATGTAAATGATTGTTACGCTAACATTTGCTGACATCGAACATGACGTGGTAAGTAGGCCAGTTAATTCCCAAAATATGTTGATTATGTATCCGTGCTATTGTCTAGCGTTTTAAATTGCGAATTTATTACATTGCGATGTGTATGTCGTACGAACAGGAATCCCTTGAAGAAAAACTACTTGACCCAGAGACCGACTTCCGCGCCGCCGCTCCTGTCGTATGCGGAGGATAAAGAGTTGGACGTCGTTGTTCAGAAGCTCATCTAGTATGTACACCTGACGGACGTTTATATTGTACATACATATGTCTATAATGATCATGCGTTTGCGCGATATGTGTACAGTCGTGGACACATCAGCTGCAACACATTTTTTTAATAGGTTTCTAATATACATTTAATATACATAATATATATTTCATAGATAACTTATATTTTGCAAATGCGAACCACGATGTACTATCTTTAGTCTAGACACAGTATAACACTAATCGTGGTCCACATTTGCAAAATATTAATGCGTTTTGAAACCTATAAAAAAGAAAGTGTTGCAACCGATGTGTCCATGACTGTACATACGAGCTCTCTTCTTCTATTGCAACTTAGAAGTACATAGCGATTACATAGTAGAGTACAGAAGTACGTAGCATTAAGTTATTACTTTCAAATACGTATTTAAGTGACCGTAACAAGTGCGATATAAGAATCCTCGTTTTTGTAAAAACAGCCAAAAGCACTTAATAAAATTTTTATTAAGATTAAAAATAATAAAAATTTTATTAAGTGCTTTTGGCTGTTTTTACAAAAACGAGGATTCTTATATCGCACTTGTTACGGTCACTTAAATACGTATTTGAAAGTAATAATTTAATGCGTATAACGGGTTATGCTAGCCGAAGCTAGAATGTTGTTTCGCTCCAATGTGGAAACATTAATAACAAATATGATAAAAACAAACGTTTCGGCCCCTATTGGGTCATTATCAATTTTGACATTTGCGTTATCAACATTCGAGCGACCTTTCCCCGTCCCGTCCGTATGACGAGATGTTAGAATAATCAGACGTTTATCTCGAACAGTCAATGAGATGGGATTCGCTGTGCAAACGCGTACACGTTACGTGTTTCTAAACAATCGGCTGGATAAACTGGCATTCTTATTTTAATAAAACTACTTTGAGAGAATGGTTACATTTAAATTAATTCAAATAACCTTACCACAATATACAGATCTGTAAGGTTATTTAAATTAATTTATATGTAACGATTTTCTGGAAACAGTTTTATTAACATTGATAATGATCACCTAATAAGGGTCAAAATGTTTGTTTTTATCATATTTGTTATTAACGTTTTGATGTCACTGGAGCGAAAGTACATCCTAGCTTCAGCTCATAGCCCTTTATATTAAATTATTGTTTTAAATTATCGAGACTCTACTAATATTATTCTACAATTATTATATTTGAATGTATTACAATGTATGCCCTCTCTCTTTCCAAGCGTTGAAAGCGCAATAAGAAAATTGATTAAGGAAATGAAGAAGTACATAGGAGCTCTGGCGAATCTAGACAGAGCTGATCAACGACTGAGCACGAACCTGATCAATTGCGGGCTGGCGCAGAACAATAATGAATGTAGAAGGATAGTGGAAGAGTACTATTCCGTCGCTACACAAGTAAGTCAATGATGTTTTAGACGCGATATTAATGTCCCCCCCTTCCCCCTTGAGATTCTGTAACACACACACTGCGTTTCGCTATCAGGTGGGAAAGAACGTTCAAGAAATCAGTAACTTGTGCCATAAGACGTTCATAGAACCTCTGAAGAAGTTCAGAAATGAATTTATCACCATCGAGGCGGCGATAGCGAAGCGCGATCATCTAGTGGAGACGTGGAGGGGCATGCATAATCGCGTAAAAAAGTTGCAAGAGAAGAAGGACAGAACGGCGAATCACATCGCGAAGCTGGAGAGGGAACGGCGAGCGGAGGAGGCGGCCGCGAAAGAGCTGAGGACCATACACGCTCAACTACTCACGGAATTACCGACGTTCCTCGGGAAGAGATTGGAGTACATCAATCCGAGCATTCACGCCGGGATTATGATACAGCTGAATTATTACGGGCACGCGACGCAGTTGTACACGCAATTGATGCCAATTCAATGCTCTTCCGAATTCACGTCGAGCACAACAATAGTACCTGAGGAGGAGCATCAGCGAATCATAAACACTGAATTGAACAGATTGCGATCGCTGACTATAGTGAAGGACCATTGAACAAGTACAACGCATTCCTCTAAAAAATTCTGTTTATATATCTTTTTTTTTATAAAATAATTTTTCAATAGAAATATGTATTTATTCACGTTCTCAGCTTGAGATAATCAAACGGACAAATAGAAATTATAAGAACGTTTATTTCTGCGAGAGGATTAAATAACTAATAATATGTTTATTGCTTGGCAGTATATACATCCAATCTTGCGCGAAAACATGCCGCTCTAAAATGGAATCATTCCTTGTCACATCCCAATCTTGCGCGAAAATATGGGAGCTCTAAGATGGAATCATTCCTTGTCTTCTTTTTACTTGAGCACCCATGCGCCGATTGTGATTGCCGTGTGAAGCCTTGTACATAGTTTTCCTCCTGTTATTCTCACCTTTGTTCTCACCTTTGGGTTTGCCTTAAAAAAATAATAATAAATTATAATTTAAAATCTGAATACTCAATAATGCAAACTTTATTAGATCACCAAAAATCTATGTATTGAAATGCAAACAAATCAAAGAGAAAAATATAATTGGTTATTCGCAAAGCATTTAGTTAAATTATACTATACAATTAATAGTAAATTTCAGATGTCATTCCGGAACGTAATAAATAATAATAATATAAAATTAAAATAAATATTTCATTGAACATATTATGTAAATATAAATGACATAATTCTATAAGTTGAGACAGCAATTTTGTATATTTATCGGATGAAAATAAAATTTCGAGTCTTATCGCGTGTTTTTAACTTAATAACTATGAAGCTCTATAAAGTAATTTTAAAGAAATTTACAAAAATTAATAGAATTTAAAAAATAATTCGTAATTTACCGTTTCCGTTGTGCGCACTCTTGCCTTCTCTCGATTGTCTTCGTTCTTCGGCTCTAGCACGCAATTCCGCTGGATTTTGCACGAAATGGTTATTACTTTGTACGGGTGCCTCGTCTTCAACCTCCGCGTCATCGTCCGAGCTAGCATTATTTTTATCACGTGTCTGCAGCAGCACCTACGTAACAAATTTATTGCACAGAAAATTCACGTAAAATTACAAACAACTAAAGATGAAGATGAATATTTAAACTTACCCTCGGAACAGTGAAAGGCCTGGCCTCCATTTCTGTAGAATCATCCGGTGCACTACCACGGATGTCATGGCTGTCGTATGTGTCGTCGTACTCATCATCGTACTCATCGACGACAAGGCTGTACTTTTCATAGATATTCATAGATTCCTTAATTTCGGATTTATCGTTCAACATTTCGTTCGCGTTTCTGTACTTATATTTCCTAGGAAAAAGAAAGATACATTTTAATTGTAACAGGCTCGATGTCAAGATGCGTAAATTTTGTATTAATTCGATATTATAGTTTTCGATCACATCGATGACACTTACGTGTTCCTTACGTTTGGCGTGTCTTCAAATAACTCTGTCATAACTTCGAATTCATCGTTGCAGGAAACGCTCAACTCTTGAAAATTGCTGGCCAGATCGACAGCAGCCGATGATTCCTAGAAGAAACATAGTACATTAATTCTCGCTATGTCGACTTATCGTAACACAGAGATTAATTCTATCACTCACCATTGGATCGGGTGGTATATACGGTAACGTCCAGTCTAATTCTTTCAAATCATGCGGTAAATTATTTTCCAGAACTGCATTTACCACAGATTCAACGTTATAATCATAATGCTTTAAACACATCTGAAAGTTTTAAATTTTTGCGCATAAATTTACAAAGGCACTGCTTAACATCATTTATTTGGCGAATTTAGTAGTCTTATATTTTGCTCTTCTCACCCACTATTTCCAGTTACAAATTTAATAAACTTAATATACGACAAAATCTTACCTGTATGAAACCTTCACCACAGTCGCACAAAATCTCCTTCACTTCCGAGATGAGAAATATCAAGTTGTCAGGGTCTTTTAAACCAGAGTCCGTCTTATTGTTTATACAATTCACATTGTTGGAATGTTCTTTTCGTTTGCTGCTTTGAATACCGCTAGGTCCAGCAACAGCTATCTATAACGTAACGTTTTTAAATAAACCAATACATACGTTCGTAAAATCGATATCTATACACATATTTGAAAGATTGTTATTTACATTTGTATCACCGAGGGATGCATTAGTTAACGTCTTAGTACCTCCAATCGATACCTGCAACGCTTGTAACATATACTTGCATTTTATCGCATCACTGATCATTAGATGTGTAAAGAAAATCAAGATTTAAAAACCTTTCTCTTGCATAATGATATAATATTATGATCTCTTTAAAAAAAAAAAGGATACATTTCAGGACAAAGATTAGTTATAGTCGCGAGATCGAGATCAATTGGGTAAAACTGATGATAATCCATAATGAATTCCTTTTCAGATATCGCATTCATTAGCAAATCCAAGTATTCGTCTATGTATTTTCTTATCTCGCCTTCCGTTATCGTGTTTCTGCAGACGTAACGTCGATAAGTAAATCAAATATCTGAATCAGAACACGTCCGTATAATTGTTTTCATCATAAAACGATATCTTCTCACACTTACAGCTTTTCTTGAATATGTAATATGGGCTCGTAGGTAATAATTCGATAAAGATTTAACATCTCCACTCTGGTTACGTCGAGACGATGCTTCAATTCAATGTACTTTGGCATATTTTCCTCGCTATATGCTAACTTGTCTAACTTTTTATACATCTCAGGTATTGTATTCCCATATAATGAAACTATCCTAGCAAACAGAAACGATATAGTGGTACCAATATAAAAATATATTGCGCATTTGAGTAAAGAGTATATACGTGCACAAATAAGAACTTGGATTTAGTAAAAACCGTCGAGTATTAAAAAAAAACTCTGGTTCAATAAAAGCGTGAATGTTGACAAGAATATTACGAAATATATGTTAGATTAATTAGATACTAGTAAAATATAAAAATATATTGAGCATTTGAGTAAAGAGTGTATACCTGTACAAATGAGATAATTTGAATTTAGTAAAAAACCGTCGAGTATTAAAAAAAAACTCTGGTTCAATAAATGCGTGAATGTTGGCAAGAATATTACGAAATATATGTTAGATTAATTAGATACTGGTAAAGTAGAGCCTTTACTCACTTGTTTATGAAGTCGTCTATGTGAAATGTGGCAATTATTGGAGGATAGCTTTTTAATAATACAGTAAGGGTTGATGATACATCTAGAATATAGAGTATCAGATCCTCTAAGTTATACAACGTCATCTCAGTGGAGCTACCTCTTTCTGAAAGCGCCACTGCCTCAGTTGCATTACTTGGACAGTCCTCAAATCGTCGTTCAACATTTTCAAAAGCCTACGGCAGCAAGAATAATCGATGGGTTAATTCAATCGACAATAAAGATTATAGATACACAATTTTTTTTATAATCTCTAAGTTTCTACTTAATTTTTTATCATGTAATGATCGCTATAATAATCACATTTAAGAATTTAACTGAGAATAAGATTAATTAAATCTATTAAATTCATGTCTGTGGCTGACACAAACAGAACCAGCGATCTAAAATGTATAATACAAAAAAGTTAATGTTTCCCTCTTATCATCATAGTTAAATATACCTCACCTTTATAAGGCACGGCACAGACTTCTGAAGGTCATCCTTGTACATCGGCTGCAGACTAAATACGCTAGCTACAATTTTCTCTACAACTTTGGCACTTTCCCTACCGTAGAGCTGACATAGATCAAATATGATTGGAATTGTAAATATATAATTGTTATATAATAGGTTCCCAAGGAACGGACGGTTCATGTACTCCGCCGGGCTCTGCTTGTTTGTGCAGAGACGCGCGAAGATGACAAGCACGCTGCGACGAAGATTATCCAGCGCCTCGAGCATCCTTGGCTCGGCGGGGAAATTCTCCAAGGCGTAGAAAGGCGGTGCCTCCTGCAGGAAAGACACTAACGTTTCCATAATCGAGGTGTTGTACGCAATATTGGACCAGAATCTAGATAAAGAAAACTATCTGTAGCAAGCTCGCAGTTAACTGCCGTCAATGATGTTTACTTATAGAAGCTCTGTCGCACCGATAAAACGGGAGATCCAGTAACCAGTTCAGATCCTCGATGATGTAACTCACAACCTCCAGCCAGTGGTCCTTGGCACCCACAATTTCCGACCCGTCCTCATTGCATATCTCCGGCACTTCGTAACGCAGGAAATAACGCTTGTCCGTCCACTTCGCATTCTGAAATTCGATACGTTCGAAGATACACAGGAAATTGAAGTAACATCTGGCTCACGTGCACGCCGCCGTTTAAAGGCATCCGACCACGATTTTGATACGGATATGAATTTCTGTGCAGTGCCACGATTCGAGAATCAACGTACCAGTGCATCTACCACGATGATCACCCCGTCATTCCTGATATTCAGCTGCAGCTCCTCCAGAGGCACGCAATTCGGATTCTGTTCGACAGAAAAGAGATATTCGCATTTGTAGATCGTATATTTCTTGCCGTCGGCGTTAATCGCACGAGTCACGCGACTCGCGACCTAAAGATTCGAGCACACGCAAAGTCAATTACCTCGTAGAACTTCATGATTTTACGGATTGCATTGTTTGTTCGCGAGAAAACACCTCCGTTCGCTGCCGAGTGACAGTTGAAGACAAACCGGTGGTCCACGGAAGTCTCAAACAGATACGACGGTAAAACGAGGGCGTGACAAAAAACCAACAGCCGAGCCGAGAGAGCGAAGCGTCCAGTGGTGGATCCGTCGAGTAACGTGCTCGCGAAAATTTCGAGAAACCGGGTAATCCCAGCTTCGCGTAGAACCGCGGGTATCAGCAGAGATACGTGACACTACCCGAAGCACCACCCAGAGAAGTCTGAGAGTGGACACGTGCTCGCGTTTCGGATAGAATCCGTTTAGCGACGCCTCTACGCGCAACTCAACGAAAACCTGTGTTACGTTGAATTACTGTATGAACCGTATCAACTGTATAGCCACTGCTATTTCGAAACTTTATGAGCCTTTTATGGAATAATAGATTCTTTATTTGATGTATAATCGATATTTATAATGTGTGATTTACAAATTATTTCTTCGATTCGGATCCTCACCACTTCGCAATATCGCATTTGTTTTATATAGCTTTCAATTTTTACAATGTAAACTTTCCACCGTCGATAAAAATTGATCAAGTGAAAACGCGATCGCATTTGCCAGCCTCAATCGGTACATACGAGGAGAGTCAAAACGGACTCGATCGGTAATGTCATCGCTCTTCAGTTATCCCCGGGTCCATTTGACAGTCGCGAAATCTGCCTGAACTTGCCTTCGGCCGATCGCCTTTTTAATCTATTCCCCGTCGCGCGGTGCCGATCAGCTGATATTCAATTGTGAGATTTTTTTTGCGAGTGAGCGATGTCCGCCTTGAGAATTCTGTGCGCCGTTACTTTGATCGCGTTCGTCGCGAGTGACAGGGAGGCCGGATTCTGCGAGGCGCCGGACGGGTGCAGCGTGGACTCGAGATGCCCGGCGCAGAATCGCTTCACGAGAAAACGGTGAGGACCTGTCGAGTGATCTCGAGCGTCGGAGAAAGTAAACTTGCGAATTTGTTTCAACCAATCTATAACCCTCCGCCGTATTTTTTTTTTCTTTATTTATTTGTTTATTTCCTTTGTTTATCCCCTTTGTTTATTTCATGTTTTTCGTCCCCTGTCTTGCTTCTGAGCAAAGATTCACGATGCGCTTCCTTTGCACAGTTACATCCTTTACGACGTGAATCCCCCGGAGGGCTTCAATCTGAGAAGAGACGTGTACGTTCGCGTCGCCGTTTTCTTGAGAAGACTAATTGAGAGGGACAAGGAATTCCAGTGGCAATTGGTTCTACCGCCATGGGGTAACATACGAACTGTGGATGTGTACACATATTACACAGGATTTACAATTTATGGGCAATCGTGTGCATCTCTCGATCTCTGTTCCAGGTAATCTGTACCACTGGCGGAGCAGAAACGTAGGATCCCAGGAGCGTTTACCCTGGGGTACCTTCTTTGACATTACGAGTCTGCAACGGTACATACCAGTTATTGAAATGTATGGATTTATGGAAGGTGCATTTCTTTATGTTTCCTCTTAACTGCGAGACAATTGAAAACTGATATACCTAATTTAATTTGCATGTATATAACATTTTTTGCAGCATAACATTTAATTGATATTCTTTAAGGAATATAGCTGGAGTATAAAACAAGACAAGATTTGTTACATAAACATAATCCATTCAGAATTTAATTTTTGAATTATAATGAATTGTACAATGCTTCAAGTATCAGTAAATATTCATAGAATATTTTGCTTTATCAAAAATTTAAAAAAGAAAAGTATTAATAGTTTTATAAAGTTTATACCTTTTTTCTATTTTCAAAGATATCTAATCTATTTGGAAGAATCTGATTAATCTTGCCTATTAATGTTATTTCTTTCTATTTTTTTCAATGCAGGATTTAAGAATAATTCTGTATTGGATTTAAACCTATTGTGTACATATATATAAATGTGTTATCCCTACTTTTTTGCAGCATGAAAATTTGATATAAAAAATAATAATTTACTGTATGACATCTTGATTTTAGAATACTCGTGCAGGAGCAGAGAGGTGCAACTTGATCGTCTGTACATTCTGCAAAATGACGAGGAAATGTTCAAGACTGGCAAATTCGAGGATAAGAATGAGCTGGTGGACTGCGATCGTGACTCCTTGCGATATCATGAATTGGAGCATTCATTGTATATCGGCCCGTTCTGGGGCTACGCTAACGTCACAGTTCGGGATGTGAGGTGTCTTAAATTCCACGGCATGGCACATGACCTCTCTCAAAACCTCATGCCAACGCAGCACAGGTAAGACACTTCTGGATACTTCTGTACTCTTTCTTTTTGAATCCTTACGAAGAATCTCGCTAGCACTTTTTGCGCAGATCCATAATGTTCGATCGCATGGAGATTGCCTTACACGACGAATACGGATCTAAAGAGTACTGGAGGGCTAGGCGCAGCATGCGCTATAATTCCGAACTGTACGCTATCGCGGAGGATTATAGGAAAGCTTTCCTGAATTCCACGAATGCGGATGATAACACGGAACGGCCAGCGGATTGGACCAAAGAGAAGGTACATTGATTGTTATTTTTTTTTTTTTGGTATGTATTGCAGTATAGTAAATTATAGATATAGTAAATTATAGCTGGATTCTAAGTTCAGAATCGGCGTGATGCAAGAGGCGGGCCATATTTGGCGGTTCATCTTAGGAGACGCGATTTTGTCATGGCTCATAAGGCGTCGGTGCCGACGATAAAGGATACTGCTGTACAATTACAAAATAAAATGGATAAGCTTGGGCTAAGCGCACTGTTTGTTGCGACAGATGCAGAACAAAACGGTATGTACATTTTGTGCACACAAACTTGAGCATTTTACGAATTTTAAAACCGTTGGAAGACCTTTGGCAGATTCTTTTAGCCGAAATTAATTTTTTTTTCTAAAGATAATGTTAAAATATCTATAATTTTCGAGTGACTAATAGCAATAATAAATAAATAAAATGGAATGAAAATAATTAGATAAAATAAAA
>NW_012026925.1:529342-532686 GCF_000956235.1 Wasmannia auropunctata
TAATTTTGCGCTAAGGAAAGGTCTTATTCACATTCAATATATAAATTATGATTGAAAGGATTTTATACATGAAGAAAAAAATTGAATAACACTTGAATAATAATTTTCAGAGTTCGAAGAACTCAAGTCATATTTACCTCAGTACAAAGTTATGAAATACGTGCCATCTAATTATGTGATAAATAAATTTAAAGATGGCGGAGTCGCCATTATTGATCAAATAATATGTTCGTATGCCAGGTAAGAATATTTATATGATGATAGATTGTAAATAGGATACTAAGCGCAGGATATACTCTTTCAATAAATTTTTATGAATCCTTGTAATACATAGCTTAAAAAATACAGGAATCTCAGGTAGCCTTTTTTTTATCAGATATTTCATAGGAACACGTGGATCAACGTTTACATTCAGAATACAAGAAGACAGGGAGATTATTGGTTTTCCATCACATTCTACGTTTAATGAATTATGTAAGTCTAATAATAGCGATTGCGCAATAGATGGATTCTGGTCGATTGTTTGGTGATATTCTGCTTTAGTAACGCAGAATCTTTAGTTTGTAAAAGTTCCTTATGACTATTATTCATCTCTTTTCTTATCAATTCCAATTTTATTTGATGAATTATTTAAGTAATAACTTGGATAAGTTATAAATATTAAAGTATGAAATATTTCTCTTTGTAAACTTTTTTTATTCTTAGAAAAAAGCCTAAATATACTTCAAGTTAATAAACTTTATCATACATTATTTAAATCCATAATTGTAAACGTTTTGCGTACACGCTTACAAATGCATGCATACAGACGTGATGTATAATGCGACATTTGTTTTCGACATCGGGAAAATATATATTTTGTAACTATTTTAAACTAACCGCAGTAAATTCACCATATTAATAAATTTCTAAATATACGCTGTTCTACATTAAATTTTGTCTACGTTAAATAATTATTTTATAAAAAAGTAAAAAGATGAAACTATGTTATATATAACATATAAATATATTATGGAATAATATATTTATATGTTACATAATATATTTATACATAAATTTTACATTTTGAAATGTTCCCTAATATATAAATATATTATGGAGTGATGCATAATATATATTTATATTAGTTAACATTAATATAATATATAATTATATTATCTAGTCTTAATATATTATCTAGTAGTATATAATTATTATATTATATAATATTAATAATATTGATATTCAATTATTTAAGTATGGTTGTAAGTTATGGTTGATCAGAAGTAAATGGTTATCGCAAATTTTTTAATTCACCACCTCAGCAACTTCGAGAGAATCGCTACGTCGCGTCGCTCTTCGATAAATCGAATCGGTGTACAAACACGTTCATCGTGTACCGCGATTCGCGTGATTCGTATCGTCTAAAAATGAGCTCTCACCCGAAAGATTATTGCGAGTGTCCCAGAGCGAAACGTCGACCGTTCGCGAATATTAATGTGTCGAACGTTGCGCGCGATCGCTGACTGCATGTCGATATCGTGATGACAACGTTATAACGACGATCCGCCTGTGGGCCGCTCGAGGAGTCCGTTCGAAACGACTGTCCCGGTGCGACGCCTCATGTTCTCCTCTTCGCCGAAACGCAGCGGGAGCTAGTTTCTCGCCGGGTACGTATTACGCATGTATGAAAAATTAAAAATTGAACTGCCGATTGAAACAAATTTTATTTCGGGAATCTAAGTCGTCGCCAATAACGTCAATTCAATGTGCGTATTATAATCGTAGACTTATTAAGACGGACCGCGCGTTTCCGTTGAATGAGGACCGCAGCCTCCAGTAAAAGAGTATAATAGTCAAATATTTTCTCTAGCATGCAATTGATTAGAGGGAGACGTAAGGAAAAGGGAAGGGATTCTCCTATTTGAAGGAATGAAGAAGCACCGCAGTCGCTTTCTTTGCTCTTGTTAGAAGTACGATTAGAAACGCGAGCCTTATTTTCATTCGTATCTTATCTGCATCTATCATTGCATCAACGGCATCGCGCGCGCGCGAGAGAGAGTATCTGACTATTATATCGAGATCTCTATTCTTCAGTATTGTCGTATGCGAATGTGCAATCTGTCTGCATAAGTCTACGATTACGATACTCCATACGATAGCATTTGTGCAGTTGTATGTCCTAAGCTTAAAATAATACATTATATAGGTTATGTCGCATTACATATTTATGTATTGCGTAGTAATAACAGTACCGGGTTAATATCTTTATTTGGAACAATTTTACCGTAGTAAACTGTATCATTCAATACAGCACGTTGTTACTCCCTCCGTGTGTCTCCCGTGATAAATATGTACATAAATATTTACACACACACACACACACACACACACACACATATATCACTTTGATATTTTAATGTATCAAAATCTATAATTACGATACTCTCTATACAATAGTATTTGTACAGTTATACGTCCTAGGCTTAAAATGCATTATACGTTTTGTCGCATTATATATTTATATATTTTGTATTAATAATAATACTGAATTAATACCTTTACACACACACACACACGGAATATCTGAACAATTTTAACGTAGTTTAACTTATCATTTCAATACAATATATTGTACTTCTTTGTATCCCGTGATAAATATATATGTATGTATACACATACATATATAACTTTGATATCTATATATATACATCGTAGTATATTCCCTTTAATTATATATTCCCTTTGTGTGTCCCATCATATATATAAACATTTATATATAATTTATCTAAATTCCTGTAAGAGTACGTATTTGTACAACGTCGAAAGAGCCGAAATTAACAGTATATAAAAAATGTTTATTTCTTAAATGTATGAAACAGCGATTTTTCACATAACTGTTTCCACCATGGAAATCCTTTTTTTCTCTGCAACATACAAACCCGTGGCACTCACTGCATTCATAGAAATCTTGAGTTATGTTTAAACTGCGAGATGTTGATTTTCTTATATTGTGTCTCAGAGACGTCAGGGTTTGCAAAATGTTTAATTGTCCAATTTTCTAATTTCTTAAAATATCTACGTACTGTAGGTATTAGATTGGACATATAGTTAAAAATGATGATTTATAAATTTCAGTTTTCTGGCAGAGCTTAGATTTATTGGATTTGTGATCTGATGAATCATTTCCCTTTTTTTCTTTTGATCTGAATCTTCTTTTTTCGATTTGTTTTTACGCTTGGATAACACATGTACTGATAATTTAGCGTTTTTATCAGAAACATTTTCGTACAAAATTACATATATGTAAGAAAACGTAAACAATAATATTGATATAAGTAAATATATACAATATATATATATAT
>NW_012026925.1:532706-557481 GCF_000956235.1 Wasmannia auropunctata
CCATGGATATTAATTGCGCAATGCAATCGCGGCCGAATAATGGAAAATAATGCGATTGAATTATTTTGTTGTTTTTTTTCTCTCAATATGCAACTACGAATACATTACTCGTTTGACTGCAGATATTGTATATCAATAGCTGGAAAGCTTAATCAAAATGTTGTGGACCACAGATCGCTTTACCGATTATAGCTCTAATTTGGACTATAATCAAATTAATGTAGTTTTTGTAAAGCTAAAGATGTAGATAATAATGACAAATAATAATATGATATCCTTTCATCTGTTATTGGCAATATTATGGGCAAAGCATTTATCATTGCTGAAGCAGGTCTTGCAAATGTTCTGCTACAGAAATATCATCTTTGTCCAATTGCAGGGAAAAGTATAAGTAAAAGTCATTTCTTGTTCTTTCAACATTTAAATAATTATTATAAATAATTATTATACACATTATTTAATCATATTTAAATATTATGATTAATTATCATACATTTAATTTTATTTATTTATTTAGTTTTAAAAATCGTCCTAAGTTTATTAAAATTGTTTAGAAATAATTTAATGTATTTAATGAATTGTTAAATTATAATATCATACAAATTAGACAAATTATAAATTAATATGTTTTGAAACGCGCACATCTCTTATTAAGTCGTGCGATACGTTTATACGTTTCCGAATTTCGTTTAAGCTTCATTTCGGGAAGTTATTTGAATTATTGTTCGACTTTTAGTTATATCTGTGATATCCTTCCATAGTTTTGCAGCTACGAAAGAGATCTTGTTATACAAGAAATCGCATAATTCTTGTCTCATTAAGATCGCTTCCGCTCCCTTTCATTCGAGTGAAACGCTTTTTAACGAGGATTCATATACGCGTATACGCGAAGAGAAAAGCCTCTTTTTCCCATACACGATACTTGTACATTCACATAATACTTTTCATGTGGCGACACGGTAGATGTCTCGTGATAAACTTACGAAGATTATGTCGTTTTACGTAACGCGGCCGTCTTAATGTCTTAATTGGCAGCCTCCGATTGAAAAGCGTTATAACACCATTATTTCGCAATGTTAAATTCATCGCTAATCGAAAATGTACGTCATGTGGCAACTTCGGACAGCTTTGCGTAATCGCTTTATTCGACTCCGTCAAAGGTTAGACCTTGTAATAAGGGAATTCTCTCTCTGATCTCGTAATACAATTTAGCACGTATTCTTCTTTACCGCTAATATGATAAAATGCCTAGCGATTTACGAAAATTTCGTCATCTCTCTCGTTTCATCCGCGAGAATTAGGGACAGATAATTCCACGGAAGTTGCCGTGCGTGCCGCGAAGAAAGTAATAACCGTGCGAAGGAAGAAAGTTTGCACGCACATATATATATATAAATATGTATATGTATGTATCGCCACGGAGAACAGAACTTACTTCTCGAGAAAATTGAGAATATCCAATAATTACGAGATTCTGCGGCTGATTGCCGCAGAAAGAGCGGAAAATGGCTTTAGGGTAGGCGTAAAAAACAAACGATAAACAGAGTACGAAATGTAGAGCGCGTTAGCACGAGCGTGATTATAGGCTTTATGATATAACGGAAATATAATATATGCGCATATTGCGTTATGTGCATATATATGCACTGCCGTCTACAAAATAGCTTGATAAAGTACGAGGTCAAGCAATAGACGAGCCTGAGATCTCGCAGATAACAATCTTGCGAAAATTCTTGTCTCTGTTTAATTATTTATACTTCCAGATTTCATAATGCGACTTGTAAGCTACACGCGATTATAACTTAGCACGCGATTACTTAGAACGCAAATCATAGAAGATTATAGATATTAATATGGCAGCGCCTTTTACACTAAATACTACTTTGTAATAATTATATAAACAATACATTACACTATTATATTAATAATTAAAAAATGAATAACTGTGGATGTTACAAGATACATTATACATATCCTATTATATTTAAAATATGGTAGCCGCTCGTATATGTGTGTGGATATTTTGTTTTTACGATTGCTAAAGTATTTAAACATTTAGTTTCATCTGGGAAATAATTTTGTTGGATCATTAAAATAATTATAGAACGCTCAAGCGATGATAATAATACTGTAAAAAAAAAATTGGAAATTATAACAATCAGTTTTAATGTTCTAATATAATTATTTTTATGGTTCAACAAAATTATTTTTCAGATCTATATCTAGCTAAATTTTTAGCTACTTCTGCAAATTTGTTCTTTCCATGTGCTATCGGAAATTATGAAAGCTTTTTGAATGTGAAATCAATTGTCGTTAAATAAAAATCGGTATTTAAGCATCGCTTAGAATGCGCCAACGTTTATGCTAAAATATATACGGAGTCAATAGTTTTCAGTAATGTAATTCAAAATTGATTAAAAAAATTTATGACAGACTTTGACAAAATTCTCAAGAGAAAGTTGATCTCGTATTCATACATAATTCATCTCTAAGATTAGTTCAATAAATTTATATTACTTTGTATTAAATGTTTCAGCGGGAGCTTGTCGTAAATCCGCCTTCGAAGCGGACGATCGCGTCCAAAACGCGAGTTCTGGTACCGCCGTCGTATAATCGAGAATGGAGAAAGGAAGATCCGTTGGACGGTCGAGTTTTCGTCGCCCCGGGCGAAGCCGAAAGTGTTTTCGCTGCTCGCGATCAGAAAGTATTGGAACCATGACGAAACGTCGCGGCATCGATCGAACGAATATCGCAGGTAACGTACCGCATGGTCTTGATTCCCTAATAACGTCGTTGCATTACGTGTGTCATTAGTCATAGCGTTGCACGAACTGACTTCTTCCCGTTGCATTCTCGAGCACGATTCGGTTGCTTCACACGCCTCGGTGCCCCAACTGTGATCCTAGGACCTATTTTTTTTCTTGTAATGATAGGGCTCTTTCATAAGATCTCTCCATACTTACGATCCAATAAGATCCAATAAGAGTCATTCGGTATTCCATCTCACGTCGGTTCGTCGCGCGCTGACGTATTTCGCGCGAGGAATTGCGAGGAAAAGCTTTAAAAAAGAACGTCGCTGAATAAAGTTCCAACGAAAAACACGTATATATAGAGAATAGGAAACGTTGGATACGATTTGCTGAACAATTTTATTCAATTTACGTAATAATTAATTTATTAGAAATTGTATAACGTAAGTACGATCGAAGGCGTGCAAAGGCTTAATAACAAGCGGCATTTCCGCGAGCGCGCGTCTCGCTGAGCTGCGAATAAAACAGCGGCGGTGTTATCGGAAGCGGTGCGGCGCGGCGTTATGGGAAAAAAGGCAACTGTAAAATGGTACGTCGCGCATTTGCTCATTCTCCGGAACGCCGACGCTTGGACGGAAACATAATGGACCGATGTCCGTTCAAGCGTCCGCTCGATCCCCGATCGCCGTTAAGTAATAGTCAAACGGATGGGTGGAATCGCTCGTGCAACATTCCTCTTCCGATCACTCGGGATAAGGAAGAGGAACGAAAGAGGGTTTTCTTTACGTCTCTTCGATCGTGATGTCGTAATGGTCTCTTAAATGATGGCTTAAAAAGAAAACGCTTTTTATGAATGTTTCTTCGAATGAGAGAGAGAGAGAGCTTTCGAAAGTTTGCTCATTAGACTGCAATATATAATTGTTTTATCGGCTTAGAAAAAATGTCCGATTATTGGAGGGATTTTTCGAAAGGAATAATCTAAGATAGTTAAAGACGGACTTCAGGTAGATTTAGGAATAAGTCCTTTACTTCTGATAGTGAATTCCTACCTCTATCCTTCCGGTTTACTTCCGTTTTCATATGTCGAAAATATCTCGGGAGAAATCCAGAAATCTATTTTGCTTTCTTTTCCTTTAAGTACAAAAATTAATATAAATTGTAAGATAAAAGATGTGACGACACATGTTTGTCGTCACACATTACTACAGACATATTAAGGAAACTATTTAAAAAAATTTTTAAAGTTGGTTATTAATCTATAATTAAAATTCTAAATTTATAATTAAAATTCTAAATTAAAAAATTCTATCAAAATTTAATAAGATGAGATACAATAAATTTTATATTATTTATTTCTATTTTTATATTATTATTTTAAAAGGCATTTAACTTTTAAGAATTTTAGAGAGTTTTTATTTTTAATTTTTATTTTAGTCGTTATAACAATAATTAGACAAGCAAACATTTCATTGAAATTTAATAAAATAATATAAAATATAAATATGTATATAGTTTTGAATAGTTTTAAATTTTAAATAGTAAATTATATTCTAAATTTTTTTAAAATCTTGATTGACGGTGGACATCGCAAGTAATACGGTCCTTCACCCTATCCCGTGGCAAGAAAATGCCGAGAGAAGAAGTGGGTTCCTTCTTTGTTGACGTTCACCGGCCTACCTGGCGGCTGTGTCTCCCACTTGAGAACTCTTCCCGCGTCCGCGGAGAAGTAAAACTCTCGGACGTTTTCCGATCTCCAACAGTCCCAAACTCGTCCCCGTCGACGTGCGAACTCGTTAGGCCCCGCAACTGGTAGCTGGCATATCGGCCTCAGCCGCTCAGCCTCTTCCTGATCTCTCGTCTCTTCCTTGAACGCGGGAAGGAAGGAAGAACGGAAGAGACGCCGCCGCGCCGAAACGGAATCGCGCCGGTGTATATCCCCTGAACGCGAGAGAGGCGCTTCTGCCGCGTGATTAGACGAGAGAACCGCGACCGATAAGATCGAAGAGACGAAGAAAAAACAATAGGGATACCTCGCGCCTGATCTCACGAGTGAGATTATTGTTTTTTTTTTTTTTTTTTAAGAGGATAAGGCAGGTTCATCTTTATTTACAAGGATCGTCGACTGAGAGATTGCCTGAGAGAGCAATTGTAAATTTAATAGAGGCGCGAGAGGGCTCCTCTCATGTTCACCGGTGGTGAAATTCGAAAGAGGGATACAACGGGTGCTTCGACGTAGTGCGGACGTCGATCTAAAGAGCCGGGAATAGAATTTCATTATTCCACGATGAGTCGGAGATACTTCTTGTGCTTTCTGTGGACCGCGTTGACACTGCGGGGTGACGTCCTCGCGGCAGCTGAGGCCGATCCTGCAATTCTAAACGGTGCCGAGCTGCCCCATCTTCAACAGGTGAGTAACAGGAAGCAACATCTGTCTATGCTTTACTATCGAACGGGGGAAAATAAGGAAAATGCATTTAATATCGTCGTGAACCGATGCGCAAATAATCTAATCAAAGTTCCTTTATTTCTTATACTTCTTAAATTTCTTCTTAATTTCTTCCTTCTCCAATTGGCCCGTTTTATTTAGTCGGAAAATTTGTACGACTACCGAGCGACAATTTTCGTCATGATTACTTTCATTTTCCTTAATTAACTCCATCACGCAACTTTCTCTCGCGTCAAAAAACTTTCCTCGATCGACCGGCAAAATATGTATTTGCGTAATGGAAGTGTAACGGCGCGAGATTCGTCGCGTCGCGAGAGGTCTCGGATTTAACGTCTAAAAGCGGTGTTGACAAATGCGATTTTTCACGCGTTTAATCTCGATTCGATTCCGCTTTATTGTTTCTAATCGGTGTACACAATATGCCATTAATCCATATTGTATAGATTTTTGCATGAAATTTTGCGAAATATTTCATGGAAGTAACAAGAAAATATTTACGGTTGAAGTAAAAGCGGGAGTTCTTTGCGTTTTAATCAATCACGAGGCAATTACTGAACCTAACGTTTTCGAATGGAAGTTACCCGCGGCTTCGTAGTACATTAATTTCTCGACCTAAAAATCACACGGCGATAAGATCGGTAGTTTCCATACACTCGTTTTAAAAAGCGGCAGTCTGAGTAGTGATACAATCGTGTATAAGCGCGAACGAAAATTTAAATGCGTTTCGTATTATCGCTGGAACGGCACTTACATCCAAATGAATTGCACAAACCGCAGAATTCGCTCTGCGGTGAAAGTAATTGCTTCATTATTCTTATATTTTACTGTCACAAAAATTTCCTTCGTGGAAAAGTCATAAAATTTGCACTATATCTTATAAGAAGTCGATTTTACTCCTGTCAGAATTAGAGATGTTTGGATGCGCGAGAAATCCCTAAATTAGTATCAACAATAAAACAGATAAATGTAATATAAAAATGTAATAATAAGAAATGTAACGTAAAAATATATAAATAGATATTCAGTTTTTAGTAAAATAAGGTGAATTGTCCTCTAGGAATACATGATTATTTGAGCGAGTTACATTAGTCAGAAAAACTTTGTTATTAACTGTATTATTATCTGATTTACTTGATTGGGAAAAATTGAATAATTAATTGAACAGCGAGTTAGCAATGGAAAGCTGATTGTGAGGCTTCGTGTTTCGACAATTTCAGAGGTTCCATCATCAATCTCGCTTGCGTTTCCGCAATGAATCCTTTGACGTTTGATTGGATTCGTTTCGAAATTTCTCCAGGGACTCGATTTAATGTATCGCTCCGGGCACGTAGATTACTCGGGCGCGCGGACGGAGTATGCAGATTTAATGAAATTGCTGCGCCTGACGTAATCAGGCCGTTACCAGTGCGCCCGTTGCATCGCGAATCCTCCGGCTATCTACCTCGACGATCGCAGTGAAACTTTACTGGCGCGGGACAGTAACTGTGCGCAAAGAAGAAGGAGGAAAAAAAAGAATCGCGATTTGCGTTAATTACGCTCGCGGTTCGTCTTCTCTCATAAAGAACGCGGAATCTATATTTCGCGTCTCACGCTCGACTCGCCTCTGTCTGTCGAATACTCGTCGCGATGTTTTTATTCGAATTGGAAGGCGCAGAGGAAGCATTACCTGGAAAGCGATGCGATTTATCTGTTTAAGTAACGCGTTTTACGCAGTACCGGTTTATAGATATGATAATTCGACAATATCACAGGTTAACTTCTTTCAACAGACGTTCCTTACAGACAGGAAATGAAACTTTTACCGTGATTCTTATGATAACGTGATATTATATGATCTTTTCTATTTTGAAAATTTATAGCGCAAAAACATAATTCATTTCCTATCTCTTGTTCAAATTAATATATATAAAATTAATATATATAAAATGTTCCAAATTTTTTAATAGAAAAGTGAAAAGAAATTTTAAAAGAAAATTTGATATGTTTAATAAATAATAATTTTGTACAAAGATATGTTATATTAATATATGTATATAAAATTAATATATATAAAATGTTCCAGATTTTTTAATAGAAAAGTGAAAAGAAATTTTAAAAGAAAATTTGATACATTTAATAAATAATAATTTTGTACAAAGATACGTTATGTCAAAGGAAAGTGACATAAAATCTGAAGTATTAGCACTTTTAGAAAAATATTTTACAAGTAAAAGTAACTCAAATTGACATTATATATTAATAAATATATGAAAAATAAGTATAAATTAATCTATATGTGAAAATAAAAGTATAGAAAATACGTTTCTTATAAAATACATGCAAAGCATGCAAAGCGCCACTGTATCAATTACGGCAAAAGAGAAACAAGTTAACAAATTGACACATGATAAATATTGTAGGAAATTAGACATCTTGTAAAATTGACGATTCAGCGTGGCTGACGACTGTGAAATATTGTCATCGAATTTCTTGTATATTCATCGCAATATTTTATTTTAACCTACTTCCGTGCGTTTAATGCGTGCTTTCACAGAAAGAGAAAGATAACTGTTCGTGTGTCAATTTGAATATTCCTCTATCTTTCTCTTAGATCAGTCCGTTCAGTGCGGTTACGACGATAGAGCTCTGAAGCGCAAAATCATAAAACAACAGAGGCTGCACGAAAGTAGAACCGCACGAGTGCTCACCCACTAACAGAGTGACTCTTGACCCCCCTCTCTTCCTCTTTGCCTTCTCTCTGTCTCTCTCTCTCTCTCTCTCTCTCTCTCTCACTCTCTCTCACTCGTACCTTCTTCCTCGCTTCCCCTCTAAGTGTTTTGCATCTGGACTATCAATCCTGCGTATCCTTCCAGCATCTTATTCTAATTGCTAGGTTTCTCTCTAGGAATCAATTCTTTGCACATATATCAAGAGCGTTGTGCACAAAATTTATGAAAGTCTCTACGCTAATGAACAATTTATAATATAAAATGCAAACACCGCAGTACATTTAAGAACATGTATCTTACTAATCCTTTTAGAGACAATAACTGTCACTTACAAGATCTATGATAAACGTTTAAAAGCTGTTGCACAGAAAGATCTTAAGAGTCTTTAACTATTCTCAGTTTCTCTTAAGCTTCTTTTGGAGTATGTAAACAGTCTAATCTTTTGATAGCTTTCATACTAATGAAAAATAAATAATTCTGTGTGAGTAATCTCTCTTCATCCTAATCTAATCTAAGTGGAGGGAAGAGCGCTCTCTTGAAAAGTAATTGTCATTAATTGAGGATAACATCAGGAGTAGTGGATGCGCGTCCAAACGGTGTGGAACGTATCCGATCGCGGGACCTTTCACTCAGGCCGCTGAAAAAAAAACCAGTTCAGGTTTCCATGTGCGGTTTCATGTATATGAAAAGTATCTCGTGTGCGCGTGTAAAAGGAAATACGAGGGACATCCAATTGAAGTAGCTTCCGGTTCAAGCGTCTCCTCTTCCGGAAGCTTCTCGAACGACGTATGTACCGCTGGGTATAAAACGTACACACGTCGCGTATAAGCAGGAACTTTCTAATACGCGAACAACGAGGGAACGTTCATCTTTATCAGAGAAGATATATCTTCAACTGATTAGATATTTACATTTGATATTCGAAACAGCGCGGCGCGTTTTGTTTGAGTAGCATAACGATTATTCTCGCGTAATGTTTGCAATCGCGCTCACATTCGTTTATTATTTTTGTTGTTGTTTTCAACATTTAAATATTAAATCAATCCATGTTATATTGTATAAATGATACAAATAATAAAATAATTTATTTGATTAATTATTACATTATATTTATACATTATATAAAATAATCTTGTAAAAAAATATCAAAAGAGAATTTTAATATATAAATAATACATGTAATAAATAATCCATTTTATTATCTGTATATTATATAAAATAATCTTATATCTTTATAAAAAGGTATTAAAAACATCATGTAGATCTAAAGATATTTCTAAAGTTAATCACATGTATCTGATACATTGCAAAGTAACGCGTGCAGAGATAATCTTTTTTTATGCAATCGCATATAAGCTATGTCGTCCATTAGCATTATATCCCGTGACCAGTTAACGGTAATCAGTAAAGAGCGCGCTAACGTTCCACGCGGCTTTTCCGCAATTTACATAAGAGGCGTACGGTTTTCACCATTCCACTTCGATTTGCCCGTAATCTCTCGCGCGAAAACGCGGGGCAATTCACGCAACATCACACCGGGCGCCGTTCCACAAAATTAAATATCGCGCGAAATTAAGGGGCGCAATTTTATATTTTACGCGCGCGTAATTGCAGAACACAAGCGCGCGCGGGGCATATGCAGGATCGTCGTTTGTTGTAATGATTTTCTGGCACGCGTTAGAAATCGTCTTTACATCGCAGACGTGTGACCTGGTACGCTTGCTGCGGCAAAAGCGATTTTCCTTCGTCGTGTACGTTGAAACGGTGCTCTGGCTGCTGCGCTCTTCTTATCCCATATTTCTTCCTCCCGATAAGGAGTAGTTCATTTAGAGCGTATCTGGACTTTTAAAATACGGGAAATAAAGCATTTTCCTCATTAATACAATACGTACGTATATACTCTGTGAAAGAGACGCGCGTTTGTTAAAATGTAAACCACGCTGAGATAGTGCGTATATTTTAACTATAATAATAAGCGAAAACAATATAAAATTATTTTAAGATATCACACAATTCAGGGCAGGGAAATCGTATATATTAATTCGTTATCCGTTTCTGCCATTCAATTGATGAAAAATATCCTTCCCTTTTCGTTTTCTCGAATGTTTAATTATAACATTAATAATTCGCTTTCGTGTGTCACGGACTATTAACCTCCGGCAGATGGATCGGTGCTACAGCAGATCGCGATGAGGAAATATCGGATCTTCGCGCTCTATGAATCTTACCTGGCGACACGAGGTGAGATCGAGATAAATATACAGGACAATGGGTGAAGGTGAAGGATGCTACGTGCTCTCTCACTTTCTCCAGAAATCTACCTCGGCGTATAACGCCGCGTTATAGCGGATATACGACCGCGCGGGCAAAATTTCGTTATTTTGTAGAAAAGATAACGGGACGGCCGAACGGGGTGTAATTAATGTCTCGGGCGAGGAAATTACGCAATCCAGTATTAATCGAGGGGGGGGGGGAAGGGGCTCGTGAATGTTCTACGCAGAGTGGAACGAACGGCGAAGCGTGTATCGGAAGGAAATTGGTATCAGCGGCTATCTCTGTTGTGAAAGCCTATTATTCATTCTAATGAAATTAATTATACACACGACACGTGGACGCGCGCAGCCGTGGAATAATCATCGATTATATCAACTGAATCGCATTGCGCTATTGTCGTCCAATTAAGCTATTGTCCAGATCGCGCGATGAGATCTCGATAATATATATAAACGCGGAAGAAAGGCCGGCTTTCGCATTCCGTGGGTGTATACTCGTATATACCGTTGAAGAAATATCAAAGCATCGAAATATCACATGAAAAGCAATTAACGACACAATTACACTGATGTAACGAAACAATGGCGACATCGTAAAGTATAAAAGGCCGAGATGTTTATAGGTGATAAATGAAATCGCGTGGGTGCATTTAATTAAATTTATAAAGATTGCAGAGATAAAATAAACATTATGCAACAGAGTCTGAATTCATTCAGAGTCGAAATATCGATATTTTCTTATCGAATCAATAACTATCATAGACTTTAAGTCTTACAGCGATTTCTTTCGGATGCAGATGTTAAAACTTTGGTAAAACTTCGTGAAATTTGAACTAAAATTTAAGAAAGTATTTAATATATGATAATTACGTTTAAAAATAACTCGAATCTCTCTGATAATATAGAAAAAGTTTTGTAGTTTTCATTGCATTAACGATTGAAAACAGATGCAAGATTTTCATAAAAATCGATTATACGTTTATAAAAGAATTTCATTCCGGAAGGATTAAAAAATTAAGAATTAAAAGAAGTCCCGTTTGTATTATAAGCAATAAAACATTCACTAAATTTAATATTCGCTCGTGTAGTTCAGTTTTATGATACGCCTTAATAGGCGGTAACGGAAGAGTCGGAAGATCGTCGCCATATCTTTTAATCAACTGGTTCGTCAGATGACTTCTGCGAAAGTGTTTTTTTCGTATACTTCTCGCTTGTCTACTTTGCTTAGTGCCGTCTCTCGGTAAAAGTGAAGCCATATAACATCCCGCGTAGGAAAGACGAGTCTAATTAAATGAGATTGCAGATTGCTTCGAGAAGAAAGTTTTCAAGTCGAGAAGATTTACGTGCGTTTTGTGCTACAAAAGCATTTTTTTCCATGCTCGTAAAACACACATACGCGGCACAATTCCACAAATTTTGAAAACATTATCTGGACTAATGAAACAATTAGGCCTCGATTGTATCTCGTAACCGACTGTAATTGCACGGCCGTTTCTACTCTCAACTCGATTAAGTGGTGCAATCGAGTAATCGAGTACTATAATTGTAGATAATTAACCGCGAACTCACAGACACACGTGCTCTCTCTCTCTCTCTCTCTCTCTCTCTCTCTCTCTCTCTCTCTCTCTAATCTCCCGCGAGTCGTTCGGCTCACCTCGAAACCGATCCCCCTATTTTCGCGCGGTGTAATCGCGCGGATAAGTAATCCGTAACAATATAACAATCGGGCAAATTATCCGGAGTGCCAATTGGCCAACGCGCGATCCATTTTATTTTGCGCAAACGCTGCTCAACGAAGTATCCCGCCGCGAGAGCAGTCCACTGTGGATTTCGACACCGTCGCTCGTCGCACCGGACGGATATCTTACACGCGAGCCCATCTCCGCGGTTCTTACGCAAAACGTTCACCGGGTTGAGTCCTTCGGAACTATAAAATTGCCGCAACGAAACAATCATTTGCGGCAATCTGCGAGTGATACGTATACGCTCTCTCGCGGAGGTGCCTATTATACATTTTACAATCGGAATTATCGAACGCTCGCGAGAGTTTCCTCCTGTAAAAGGTATCCGAACGCGCTCGCTTGTTTATCGAGAAATCCGTCTCGCGACTGTAATTAATTTTATCGCGATAGCTCATCACGGAGTTTACGAGAAAGATCGCTTCGACGACGAACGTTTGCCTGCCGTCAGACCGTCACTTTTGTGCAATTAATTTCTTGCCTTTTCCCTCCTGGTGAACCTCGTGGAATCTCGCTCGTGTCGGTATCGCGAAGATATGAGACGGGAGCCATCGGAACGTTGTTACCGCATCGTTTCACTTTCCGGACTCCGGTGTAACGGCACGATGAAGTCGCTTGATCGCTAATAATTGGTCAACCGTTAATAACAGGAACGGACGATCGAATGCCGGTTAAGACAAATTACGGAGCGATCGAAGAGAGCGTGACGGCGCGGGTAACACGCCGCGTAATAAGAACGCGACTGTCTGCATCGGAAAGTGTTTATCGATCAATTTTACAATGAGACGCGAGATAAATGGGCAAGGAGAGTCTCAGCTGCGGTATCGCTACGTTATTCCCGACATATCTCGCGGCAGCCTTGAAATATATATAATAATACGTGCCCTTTTTTTAATACGCTTCTATATAACCGCACTTTCTCCCGCCTTCCTGCCCGAGTTGAAAATTGACGAGGATGATTACGGGAACGATTCGATCGAAAGTTCTCTCTGTTCTGCCGTGGGAGAAGCTGTAGGTTACGATTTTCGTTCTTCCAGACGACTGAAATTTCATTCCACCGATACTTGATTTATCTCTGAGCTTTCTCGAAATTTGAATAACAGGCGAAACTGGAATGTGTTTCGGACTTCCTGTAAATGGAGACGATGCGTCTCGCCTCGATTGTCCCATTAATCAATTTCTCCTCGCGGTGGACACGGAGGCGAAGGTTAAACTTTTCTTTTCCTTTTCGTCTTTTTTCTCTCCTCACCCACTTTTACTGCTCAACTCTTACCTACATATCGCTACTCGGCAAATAACTTCCGCCAAGGAAAAAACCTGTTTCGATGACAGTTAATGTATTTAATCGTGCAACCGAATTCAATTATACGTCAAATTTATGATCACGAATTTCAATGTTCGTTCATTTTTATGCGATATATCTCTTTACTTGAAAAGTGAAATTTTATACATTTTTATTTTGAAAAATACTATTCACGTAGAACGAAATAAGAAGATAATCCGTGTCCAGAAGAATTAATTAGTTCAATAAAATTAAGAGAAAAAGAGAGAGAGAGAACAAAACTAGATATTTAATTGAATTAATTTTCCTAATTCGAAACTTCATTAAAATCGCGTACTTCCAATGATATAACTGACGATATAACTTCAGCGTTACTTCAGTAAACTAACCGTATAGAATTTATTAATTACATAGGAAATATGTATCGCGGGTGCATTCAATCATACTTAATGATCCGACGGTAATAAAAGAGTCACAGGAAGTCCGCCATAGGTCTCGAAAGCGTAGCTCCTCGCGTGCAAAATTTTCTAGACGAGGCGTTTCTGGTTTCGATCGTGGACAATTTCCGCGCGCGCGCGCGATATTCTTCTTTTCTTCTCATTGGTGCGCGATATGCCCGCCTTATGGAAATCGCTTCCGATACATTCGCTCCCACGTAAAAATTGCACCGTGTTGGCATCGCGGATAATAACGGTGAAACGGAAAGTGCGAATTCCGAGTGACCCCGGGGTGAAATTTCTCTCGTCCGTCCTCCACGGCAAGAGGACACGCCGCGCGTTGTTACGGGAGAAATTTTCATCTGCTGATTGAGCCTCGTAGGATTCGCCGAAGAAACTACTTAACGTCATGCTACCCACGGAACGATAATCGGATTCTGGTTTGCTCTGGACTCGATGTAAGAAGCTCTTCTTTGAACGCCAAAGAAAACACACATGAGTTATCGTTTACTTAACAAAACCGTAAGAAAAAAAAACACTTCAAATACGTTTCGTTAAAGTTACGCAAGGATATGCTGAAAGTCACGCTGAGTACATTAAAATATTTTGAAAAAGAATATACTATTTGGCAATTGTAATTTGCGTACTAATTACTGCGCTGATTCCCATTGCCTGTTCACTTTTGTGTTTTATTTTGAAAAAAAAGAATTAGACACGCAAACGAAGATTTTAAATACATTCTAAGTATATTTTATCTGCTAAATCTCTGATTATCTGATTCTATCTCTATTGTTGCCGCGATTGTTGGCGCTGCCTGACAATACCGACAATACAATATTCAATACACCGGCGGCTCGTGGGTATTCACAAAGGACGTGTGAAACACATCTAAATGAAAGTAGAAATGTTACTGCGGAATTGGATTTGCTTCGTGCGGAAAGCTAACACTTAGCCCAAAGGCAGCGCCTTCCGGGGCAGGATATGAAAGTACTCTGTTGATTCCTAACTGGATAAGGTGATGCAGTTTATTGGCTTAAATGTCATTCTGGAGGTTTACGTTTGCGGCTATTATAAAGTAAACACCGTTCTCTTGGCGCGCAGCGTTGCGTTACTTTAATCGGAAGGTACATCGGTTTCCGGCAACCATTCACACTCAATTAATAATGCAAGTCAGCGATCTGAAAGAAAGCACTTTGGTGTACATTAAACCCGATGGTGTACATTAAGTTGTAATTAGTCCTGTAAATGCTAAACATAATTTCATATTGTTATATAACGCGTAACATTATTGTTGGTTTGAAGATATTACAAAATGTAGTCTGCTATTAACGTGATCGCCGAAAGGATCCTCTTTACGGGGAAAACATTTCTGTCTTTCGGCTCGAAAAGTGAAGGAACACTCGTTGCACAAGCCAAGATATGCGGCATGTCAGTTAGTGAATGCACACGTTTGATCGTGCATACCAACATATTATGCAATCACGAAGTATAAAATAAGAGTAGTGCAGTAAGATTGCTAACATTATCTACTTACAGCGTGATTTTCTCGATTTTGTGCACGCGCGTGCTTGAACAATTTTACAGAACAGAATGAAGGATGAGATAATAGTAATAATACTCGCATGGAACATACATATCTTGTTCTCGACAAGAAATGTAGAGAACGAGTTATAAATGCTTCTATTTTTAAACTTTCGAATAATGCTATATTACAGTAACGTTTCCTATTGAAAGTAAAGTCAAAGTTGAAAATGTAAAATAAGAATAGTTATAAAGTTCTATAAATGTACGTTCAAAATATTTGGATCTGACAATAATTCTGTTGGACCAGTTAGACCATCAAAATAATTTTGTTGAAAACTCAGAAATGATAAGCATTGCTGTAAAACGTTTTGATATTCTAGCAATCAGTTTGACTTTCCAAGAAAATTATTTTGACGGTCCAAGAATTATTTCTATAGATTTGGTATCCAACAAAATTTTTAAATCTTCCAGCAAAATCATTCGTTCCGTATGAAAGATGAAAAAATACAGTTAATCACGACGATGTCATAAATGTGACAAATAGTTGAATAAAGTTTAATTTAAAAAGTTTGTTTGAAGTCAGTTCTCGATTTGGATTTATCTTGCTTGTTTAATTCACGAATTTTCAATTTTATTTATAACTTTATAATCGAATCGTCTTAATCGATCTTCGTTGTGTAACGAATGAAAACAACGGGAACATAAATTCGCATCGGGAGATACGACAGATACGGCATGTCAAGTTGGAAATGCACGTATGATCTCACGCCGCGTCTGGCCATACACAGTCCGTATCCACTGGCGCAATTAAGCGGCGCACGATCATCGTAAAAGCCATGCGCGGGTCCAGTGGCCGCGAGTTTCCCACAGGCGAAAGAGGGAAAAAAAGGGGGAGAACGTTTATCCCAAGTGCGGTTTCTTAGCTCCTTCTGGGCATTATAAACGCCCTCGATTTGTTCCTTGATCTTTGGACCGCCAGGAGAAACGGTATAATCGCTTCGGCGCAGCGAGTAAAAGGATGCAGTGGCGTTATATGTTTTTAATGAGTTATTCTATTTCCCCCGCTGCAGTAAATTTTCTTCTGCGGATTGCACTGCGGATTAAAGAAAAGTGAGCAGGTTTAATGGCAAGGCTAGGAGTTATTTTATATTTGATATTAAGAGCTTTTTTTCTTTAATCGCGACGAAAGAGAAATTTCAATAATGGGAAACGAGCAACAGTTGTAGCAATATTTCATCTAATTGAGTAACTCTCTACGTTTTATCCAGTTAATTGAATAATTATTTTATATAATTTAATCAAGCATTGAAGATTGAAAAATGAATTAAAAGAAATTAGAATAAAAAACCAGGTCAATTAAATGAACAATTTTTAAGTTACAATTTAAAATATCCATTTATTCAAAGAATTTATTACATAGTCTTAAAATTCTTGAGACATTTCAAACTTTACTTATAGTCATCTTCAGTCATGTAAAAATTAATGAATTAAATAAGCAAGGAAAACGACGTGAATAAAACAATAATTGATTAAAAGAAAATTGCTTTAAGAAAATTTAGCTGATTTTTAAATTTTGCAATTATCGTACTCATTCCAAGATTCTACACTGATTTACTAATTGTCCTCTCTACGGGAGGATTCTCGAAAGCCGGATAGCGATGACCGACCACAAATTACGGTGACCGGCCACGAATTGCGGTCGACTTGTGGCACGAAAGTGAGAGGATTGTCTTTCACGAGCCGCACCGGTCAGAGCTCTGTCTCTCTGGTAGGACGCGGAAATTGTTATAATTCCAACGATGATATTTTTCGATAAGCGACACGTGATAACGATTATCTCTTGCCTATCGAAACTCGTTCGCGAGCAATTCATGTTCTCTGATATCTTTATTTATTCACGCGTGGGTGGAGCGCATTGCACCGAGAGCTATTTATTCACCATGTGCCTGACTGTTCGCTCCACTTCACATTTTTTATATATTCGCTAATAGCGCCCATATATGTGTGCAAGAGAGTGATTAACTGTGGGCTGCGAGGCATTATATACGGCGATTGCATTCGTCCCCTTCGCGAAAGAACTCTTAGCAACGACCTGTTTTCGAGACGCTCGGGCATCTTTGAAATGTACGTAGGAGTTTAAAGAAATCGTTGCTTCACATTTGAAGATGAAAAAGGAAGGAAGGAATCGCAATCTTTAAAATTAAATCTTACGCAACGGACATCAAGTGTATTTTCTATACACTTATTTTCGATCCTCCAAGTTTATTTCTGCAATGAATTTCTTTTATAAATATTGTTCAGAAGAACGAGCTTTTTTTGAATCTTTTATCTTTCTTTCGCATCGCGTTTTTACCCATCGAATTGCGAATCTGACACGATTTTCCAGTTTGAGCTGAGCCGAATTTTCCGCGCAAAATCCGAATACCTATACGCGCGATGAATCGTCGAACAGAGGACGGCCCCGTCATTCTTGCTACAGTGCTCCAAAGTTTCTCTGAACTCCGTCGCTTTCTAGGCCTCAATTATCCTCTGACAGAAGCAGACCATTTCTCGAGGCAATCGCGCAAATTGCCAGATAGCTCATTTTCGCGACTACGACGGAGATCCAATTCCAGTAAAGGCTTTAAAAACTTAATTCTTTTCGCCGCAGAACTCTTTTGGAACGTGGCATTTTCGTCGTGGAACGCGACGGCGTCGTCATTTACGTATACGTATACGATCCTTTCACGACATTTTAACATCCGGTTTGATTTGATTAACGCGCGCACCGGGAGTATTGCCGCACGTCAGGCTGCATGCAACGTTGTTGCGGAAAGTGGTAATTACGCGTAGGAATCTCGTGTAACCCATTGACGTGCAACTTAATCCGATCGCTTAGCGAACGAGAGCGATTAGGCACTCGCGAAGGTTGCCTCTTTTTAAGTGAGCCGCGCTTACAAAACCGGGGTTTATTATTTTTCAGCCGCACGTGCTAAAATAGAAAGTCCGAGGCAGACGCGTAATCGCCACATCTCACGGCTCGTGACACTTTAACAAAGTGTCACAGCTGCGAAAGAGAACGATACGCAATTCCTATAATTGCTCCTAATAATCCTAATCGATTGATTTGCGACTCATCAGCTGAAGGATTGAGAGCAGCGGCCAGTGATGCGAGAAACTAACGGACGCAATGCAGTTGCGAATAATTTTAAAGACTGCTCCTTGCGTCCATGCGAAATTATTTCGTCACGCTGCGTGACGTTAAACTAGTACGACTGTGATATTGAAAAACCAGTATTGGTAACCTTGCACTTGTCAATTTAACCAAATCTGTTTAGCATACATGATTGAAAATCATATCATTATAACGGAATAGTTTTACAAGTATCAAAAGTATATAATAATAATAATAGTTTGACGTAAATTTTTTGTCGAAAAAATGTGTATTTACAAATTCATTTGCAACTTTTACATACCTACAGATTTTGGATCAACATCTTATCATCAGTTCTGATAAAAGAGAAAAAATTATAAAATATAAAGTTTTATTTATTTAATAAAAACGATCATAATGCAAAAATAATCGTTATTTAATATCGTCGTGAATAATCACGACGTAACACGACGATGTTTAGAGATTCCTCGGCGTTAATGTCAATGTCAATGAAATCGAATACGTGCAATTGACCTGGAACGCGAAGCGAAACATTGTTGACATACATTGAAATTCCTTACGAACGAGTCGTTTGCATCATCTCACTTTTCACTCTTTAAACTGCTATTTTAACCGACAGTCTATTTTAGATCTCGTCTACAAATAATAAAAATTTCTTAGAAACGTCGCGCGCTCTATTTTCGATCATCAGACGACAATTTCACCGTAAAATACGGGAAGTACGACATCCAGATAGTGTCTCGCAAAGTCATATAAAACAAAAAAATGTCAGCGGTTTCCCCGCAGAATAATAATATTGTGAGCGTCTTGTAAAAATGCGACAGCTGCAAACCGCGAGAAGACGCGTAATCATGCAAAACGCGGATATTAGCCGCAGGGCTGCGTCGTTATATAAAGAACACAGCACACACGTCGATCTCCACTCGAACATGATATGTAAGTCGTTATGTGTGTGAAATGGAAACTGCAGTAGGTCGGGTACTTTCTACGGGAGGACGAGAAGACCTGTCTCACAGCAGAAGGCACCCAGGAGAAAGGAAGATCGAACAATGCCCCTCTTAATTACGGCCACGTTAATTATTCGCGCGTCTTTCTCGCGCGCACAATAAAAGCGGCAACAATGAATTTGAGAGCGTGCCGTGCGCGATATTATATCGCAATAATAAAAGCGGCGATAATCGGAATCAATATAGGCAGGAATTTGCAATATGCGCAGTATGTTGGAGAAAAAAAAAATAAGACCTCTTTTCAATTTTATCACAACGCAAGCTGAGAAGCTGTTAATGCAATCCTCTTTGAAAACGTCTTATAAATAAAATAATTTGTTGTTTAAAATTTGGAAATTAATTACTGCCAATTTTGTGGAATTACACATATATAAATGTATAAAGATATAATAATAGATCTAGAGAGATTCTCCTCTCAAAGAAAGTCCGCCTCCAACTGAGTTCATCGTGCTTTTTATAAATGATATATAATTACAGTAGAATTAAATTTAATCGCCACAAAATATAATCATTATATAATGATACTTTAAATAATTTTTTAATACGTTCTTTGCTGTATTAAGCACGAGAAGAGAAATGAGAAACTGAGAGAACGGGTATTTGAAAGATCATTTAGCTAAAAAAATAAAAATAAAAAATTTATGTTGTAAAATATATACGAGTACATTGATATATTGATTTAAATTGAATATTCGCAAGAGTAAATATCATATGTCCAGTAACTTTTACTGAATCGCCTAGGTAATCTTCTCAACGCGATTTTCCCCTTGCCTCAAAGGTTTCCAAGCGTCTCGGAGTACATAAATCTACGATAATTTATAAATCTTATGACATATACCGAATTGGTGCCAATTGAGTGAATTCGATTTGCTTTCGCTTTTATCATCTTTTATCTTGCTGTCATACAACGCGTTATCCAATAAAGTATCTCAGTAGAGTGGAAATGCAAAACCTAATTCGCAAAGTAATTAACTAGAGTAATTTATGAAAACTGTCGAACGAAGCCGACGATTTCATACTCTCATACCCTTCGTATTAGTCATACTTTCTCTGCAATATACGAAAGATTTATTACTGGCACTATTATCAAATTTTTATTTCCACGTTTTCATAGTTCCATATACATTTTTAAGTTTACTAAAAGTTATGTTCATTTACAAAAAGTTAATATGTCTCATTATCGCATTTTAAAATACACTTTGTGTAATTTTCTTGCTACGACATAAAAAAAATTATTATAGAAGAGAACAATAAGACTGTCGTAACCGAACCTTAGAAACGTGTTGTCATTAACTTTTTTTTTGGCTTTGATAATAAATGCCACTGGAAATATCATCTTATATAATCTTATATTAACATGCTCATGATGCTTTGAATGTGCGCAAAAATTTTATATTGCATAAGAGAGACATTGCATCATCGCACAGGGTAAATAAAGAGCAATGACCGCAGTAATGCATTTTAACGCGCAAAAAATTTTACGTAAAGCAATCGTTCTGACGGAAAAAATATAAATAAAATGTAAATTGTTATTAGCTTTAAATCAATTATTTTTGCGTCTTCAAGAAATGTTAACGTTTTACTTCTTTCTAAGGAGAATAGGCGATATATTCGTTAAATGTCTGATTCAAGGGCCGCATCATAAACGATCCGCGACCTCGTCTCTCGGCTTCCCAGCAAGCCCAGATACTGAGCGATGTGCAGCAACACCATCAACGGTACCGGCAACGTCCCACTCAGGACTTCAAGAATCCGCGAGTAACGTCTTTTCCCTCGTTCGAGCAAGCCCAGTCCAGCACGCCGTATTCCTCCCTGGCCAAGTACAAGGTTGATCGAGCTAAGCAACAGTTGCAACAGTTGCAGCAGCAGCAGCAACAGGTGCAGCAGCTTCTGCAGCAGCAACAACAGAAGATCACCCAGCAACTCGGCACTTCGAACTTCGTGAACGGTGGCGAAGCAAGTAGTGGCGTACAAACACCGCAATTCCAACGGCAGCAATACCCGCAACAATACAATCAGTACAACCAGAACTTCCAGAATCTTCAGCAAGACTTGTCGCAGCCGCTGTTCAGCGATCAGCAGACGGTACAGTTGCAGGAGTATCTCGAGAAGCAGCGCGAGCTGGAGCTGCTCCAGAAGCAACGGCAGCAGCTGCTGTACGAGCAGCAGGAGCTGCGCAGGCAGCAGGAACTGCTACGGCAACAGCAACTCCAGAGGCTCACCTCCACTACGCCACTTCCACCGACCGCGACGTCAACCCCGATCGCCGTCAGCACCACTTCCGCGCCGTTGCTGCTGTCCTCGCCGACGGCGCGACGCATCACGCCATCGGAGGCGGATCTCTTTCTCAAGGCAATCGCTAATCATCAGAAGAAATACACAACCACAGCAGCGAGCACGACTGCAACGGCCACCACCACTACACAAGCACCTCCGCCATCCAGACGGCTGATTAGCTCGAGTACTAATCAGGAGACGGATATTCCGGAGAACCTGCTCAGCCTGATCCAAGAGCAAGAGAGTCAGTTGTTGCAGCAAGGCAAACCGAAACCGCAGATCAAGGTAATCTATCAGACCGAAAAACCCAGCACGACGAGACAGAATTCCGGCGGCAGAAGCAGAAGCACCGAGCGGGAACTGTTGCTGAAGCAGCTTAAACTCGCTCTAGCCCAGTCCGGCGACGACGATGACATTGCCAGGAATGTCACTACCAGGGATCTGATATTGCCGAACGGCAAGAAGATTCAGGTCATCCACGCGCCGAACGGCTTACCCTCCATTTCGCCGAGTGGTTCGACCATTCTGACATCGGCTGTCTCGTCCTCGACGACCGTCAAACCACCGAAGGTGCTCTTCGAGGAATTGACGAAGGGCGGCGTGCTGCCGCCGGGCGCCGATTTCGAGATCATCCGGCAGAAGAGCGACGGCAGGCTCGAGGAGATCGGCAAGACGCCGATCATCCAGAATCTACCGGCGAAGAAGGTCACGTTCGTCCTGCTGGAGGAGCAGCCGGACGGCAGTTACAAGGTGCAGGGTGTCAAGGGTAACGCCAACGACAAGGAGAGCGGCACCGACATCGAGTCCATCGTCGAGAAGATCAAGAAGGGCGAACTGAAGTTACCGCCCAGCTCCCTCGGGCCGACCACGCAGTCCTCCACGCTAGAACATCTCGAGTCCAGCCTCGATCCGAATCTGATAGTGTCCACTGGCACGTCCAGGCCGCCGGTGTCATCTTTTAACTCCGTCAGCACGACGGCGGCGACCTTCAGACCCACCACCGTCAGATCTACTTCAACCAGATACAGCGAAAGGTGATTATCGTGGCGATTCTCATTCATATAATTCATTCTCCATCTAAATAACTTTTTTTTTTAGTTTATAACAATCAAAAATAAATTATTGGGATAGTGGGATTCCGTTTCACGCACCAAGCTTAATTGCTGAAATATAATTCATTTGATATCGGTTCGCCTTATTTAGCTCGAATTAGATTTTTTTCCTAATTTTTATTTACTCGTGTTTAGTACAGTAAAAGATTCTGAACGACAAAGTAAAATTTTCAGCAAGTCAGCGACGCCGGAATACACCGGAATCCCCTACGTCACGGTGTCACCGAACTCGGTGTCCACGACCGACAAATACGTGACCTCGGCGTCCAGCGTCACGGGCCACGTGTATAACTCCCTGAACACCAGTCCAACGAAAACGTCCCTGTCGGATCACATCCCGCGAGTGACCACCAAGTACTCGTCGTCCACCAGGAGCCAATTCATCCCAACGATGGCGCCGGTGAACGAGATCGTAACGACGGCGGCGACTCCGACGTCTTACTCGCATCACACGTCAAATTCATACTATTTCTCCAAGCATCCGTCCACGGAGACCTCGTCGACCTCGGCAGAAGAAGCTGTTAGGGCTCAAACGTCGCAGGAGAATCTCGCCATGTTGTTGAGAAGGGAGGGCCTCTTCGCTATGGCGAAGTACCTGAGGCAATCGGGATTGGACAACGTGCTAAACGAAACCGGTGAGTTGCATGTCAAACCTTGTTTTAAAATTAATTAATAAGATTATTATAATAATAATGAGACTCTAGCAATAAAAAAAGAGATTTTTTAAACTTCTCATTTTATGAACAAAAATAAGAAATCCGGATAACTTTTGAACTTTCCCACAGTTTGTGTATTAATAGAAAAAAAATTATATTTACTATTAATTAAGAAACTTAACTGAATACTTCTCGGACTTCATAAAGATTTTATAAAGTAAAAAAATTTACAATCACTGCGATTTGATTTTAATGACAAAAAAATAATTTTTACAATATATTCAATTCTGTTCTATTAATGTTAATGTAACCGATTAAAAAAAAAGGGATAGTTTATAAAACAAAAATAGCGTCACAGCGAAATATGGTAATATAAAGTTACGTTTGACATGGCAATGCTTAATTCCGACAAAAATTATAAATTAAAGTGACGACACGCCACGCGGCAGATGAGCTTCACGAAGAGTATTAAAGAGCGTGAAAACGTTAAATATTACATTAAACGAATTATGAATTTTGCGCAATAACGCAAGACCATACCGCGGTCTTATCCAACAATATCGCAAAGGCGGGACAACTTGCGTCAATATTTCTCGAGGACCAAACGATTGTACAAATAATCCCGTTGGCGGCGAGATAGACCCGTGCCTCTTTGCACAATCCATCACCATTTGTACCTCGCGTTTCGCTTTAGTCGTGCAACGTTCGTCGGAAAAAAATATTCTCACGACTCGTTGCCCGTTTCGACACGAGACACCTCTCCGACTCCTCTACGGAGAACAAAGGCGAGTATATACGCGTACCTCATTACGCGGGCTCTCACAAAAGAAGACACGCGATTTCATTAGTCGTTATAATTATCGGCGTATATACGATTCGCTTAGCTCATTGTCTTTCTATCTTTTCGGCTCTTTACCCGTACATATATACTTTCTTTCGTCGAGAGATCGAGAAACCGTTTACCTTCGTAAGCTAAACGCATGAGAAGTGCGTTAGAGAATTACAGCAATGTTACGTGGAAGTTACGTAACAGCTCGATCCCTATACACGCACCGCGGTAGTGCAGTATTTTTCAATTTTCTGAAGAATCCAGTTCAAGTTGAACTGGATTCTCTTTGCGCATTAAACGCGTGGTGCACGTCGAGCCTTTCACCCTACATCTTCGACTATCGAACAATTTTCGCCGGACGAATCGATAAAAACGCGATGCCGCACGATTCGACGATCCGCGAGTCGCGTTCTCGCCGATTTCGAAGAAAAGACGAATCCCATCGCGAGGAAAATGCTCTTTTCACGTACCGTCGGTTTGCTTTATATTTGACCGCGTTCGCACGCTCATTAGAAAGAAAATAATTCGCTGCGTGTTTTCTCGTGTGCGATATTTCCTATAACGGCGGAATCCCCCCCCCC